>NC_030423.2:10333902-10533902 GCF_001660625.3 Ictalurus punctatus | reverse complement strand
GTATTGTTTTATGTAGCACCATGGTCCTGGAGGAACGTTGTTTAGTTTCACTGTGTACTTTACCAATTGTATATAGTTGAAATGACAATAAAGCCACTTGAACAATGAAAACAGGTCAACATGTATGTGAAAGAAGAATTACAAAATAGTCGATTAAGAAAACCATTACAAAATAAATCTTGAACACCTCTGTAGATAGGTATTAATTATAAAAGGTAACATTCCTTTAGTAATGAATTAATAACTGTGCTAGTACTGGGCAGTATTACAGTTTATTGCTCTGTAACTCACCTGGGACATGGATGGAGCCTGGGATGTGTCCTCTGTCCACTTCATCTTTGGAGCGCACATCCACAAGCAGAAGGTCTTTACTTTTCTCTTTGAGGGATTTGAGATCGCTGTAGGAGATAACTTTATCTAGAAATATATTTTAAAAAAAGACATGCAGAGTCTTGCTTAGCTGCGAAACAGTGGTTCTCAAAGTGGGGTCTCAAAGCATAGCCAAAGGAGTCTGTGATTTATTTATTATTTTTTTTACAGTGGTAGAAATCACAAACAAGGCTACGATTATCAAAACTATTATTATATTCCTTATAGTTATTAGCCTTAATTCAATGTTCTTAACCCAAAACCTCAATAACTCACGAACAAGCATGTCTATAAAGAATGTATAAATGTATAAATAATCGGACCTAATGTGATGTAAATCCTCATTTGTAAGTCGCTTTGGATAAAAGCGTCTGCTAAATGAATAAATGTAAATGTAATGTGTCCAAAATATTATTGTACACATTTGAACAATGAGTCTAATATTTGATTAGTTGGATCATGTTCATAAAACAAATCTGTGCTTAAGGAGTCACCAGAATATTTTTTCACTTTACAGTTTTTATTTTTCACTTTACAGTTTTTTTGTTTGTTGTTTTCTTCCACTTTACAAACCCAAGCTCCTGCATGGCCAGCCTGAAAAACAGGAAACGCAGGCTCTTTGATGGGGACGATTTGTAAATACAGTAATATGCAGAAATCTACATTGTATTAAGAACACAATGGTTATTCTGGAGTATATCTAACTTTAAAGTGAGCAGTGTGTCATTCTGTAAAACAGTGATTTCACCATATCTATAAAACCCCAATTGGCAAAAACTGCAAGTCATTATGCTCTGACGTCACTAATCTTCAGGGATCACTTATAATATCAGGGAAAAACAACTGATGGAAAAAAACAATTACAGCAGTATAAATTCACCAAAGACTATAAAGACAAGGATAAAAAGTAACACGGGCCATGATAACTGCAACATTTGTAGTCTAAAAAATATCACTAATGTGTACTAATTATGAACCTGAGCAGAGTTAAGGATACAGGCAGTGTTCCAAGGACACAGAAAGCTTTGATCTTATTCTTTAATCCCAAATCAGGTATCACTGATAATGCATAGCCGGTAATGCATAGCGCTAATGCAATATTAGTCACGGTTTTACTTGACATAAGCATCGTGCTGTGTTGGTGAAAATGAAATGTAGTAGAAGTTGTAGAATGAATGTACTTACCTGTATTTGCCATGTTGACGGTTTAACCTGCTCGGTAAGCAAGAGTTACAGCACTGTACAACTACACTTCCTCGTTCTTGTATTCATATGTAGATGGGCGTGGCATAAACGCGGGCCGTCCAATGGCCGTCTGCTTAATATTAATATTCAAAATAGACCCACCCCCTTACGCAACTTACATAGAAACTGAAAGTCACATACGACGGTTTAGGAGTCAATAATGAAACAAACAAACAAAAAATACAAACAAACAAAAACATGTAAAATAAAAACAGGGCTTACATATTGTGTGTTTTTATTTTATTTTTATTGTTATAGTAGGCTAGGCGTATAATTCACTCCATACAGGATTTCGTGTTTGACGCACGTGAATCGAAGAGGTCTTGTTGTGATGACATCACCTGGCGCGTCTTGGCCCAAGTCTGCGGTAATTTTGAATAATTGCAAGCTCCTCTGAAAATTGTGGAGCTTGCTTGATTTTGCTTTAACTTCTGCGATTGTAAAATCCTGGAGGGACTGGTATGGATACTGTGTCTGTGAAATGGAGCAAGAAATTATGTATACTCATGACCTGGTATTGTACTCATTTACACAGGCACCAAGTAAAATTAACTCTTTTTTTTTGTGGTTAGCATGTTCGCCTCACACCGCTAGGGCTGGGGGTTCGATTCCCGCCGCTGCCCTGTGTGGGCGGAGTTTGCATGTTCTCCCAGTGCTGCGGGGGTTTCCTCCGGGTACTCCGGTTTCCTCCCCCAGACCAAAGACATGCACGGTAGGCTGATTGGCATGTCCAAGGCGTCCATAATGCATGAGTGGGTGTGTGAATGTGTGTGATTGTGCCCTGTGATGGATTGGCACCCTGTCCAGGGTGTACCCTGACTTGTGCCTGATGTTCCCTGGGATAGGCTCCAGGTTTCCCGCGACCCTGAATGATAAGCGGTATAGAAGATGGATGGATGGATCCTATCTAATTACTGCGAAATGAATGCCTTTACTTCCCCCCTTCAACAACTTTATCTTCACTTTATATTAATTGAACAGGTTTCAGGATTTGTGGTTGTTGTGCTTACTCTTTAATTTTGGAAAAGTCTTCCCTAATAACATAATGGATAGCTAAAGATATGGAGTATGTATATATACAGTACATTAAGTGTATGGTGTGTAGGGTGCTATTTGAGAAAGCCTTACTGTCTTAAAAAAGTGACCTGTCATTATGCTAGACTTTTAAATGCTTTTGAAATGAATAAGACAATAAACATAGCTTATCAGGTTACAGAGAATCCAGAATGTGCAAACTCCTCTGTCCTGTTCTGATTAGCATCAGAGCTGCTGTTATAGAAAATTAATCAACACCCTCTGACCAGTCAGATTTGAGAGTTCCGTGGCATTGTGCTATAATTAAATTGATATTTATTCCAGAACTTTTTGAAGGCTACACTTAGGCATGCATCACAATCAGATTGATTGATTGATTTGTTTGTTTCTTTATTTAGGTTACAGCTCTGTCATATCTTCAGAGTTGGAGTAATAAAAAAAACCCCAAACTTTTTCCAGTATTCAGAAATGCAACAGACAAATCAAACTCACATGAAGTAAACCTTTTATTGATAAGGTCTCAGAGAAGACTTGCTTAAGTGTACGAATCCCTCAATACTGATTTGGTACATAATGACATCCATAATGAGTCTCTTCACAGTGGATAGAATCCATTTCTACGGTTTTGGGTTCTAGTACAGCAACTTTGCATAAAAACAAACCTAATCAAACAAAACATCAAACTGGGGATCAATACTGTTTATCTGGAATATTGGAGTGCCACAAATCCTAGCGTCTTTATACCAGCTATAAGGTTTGCACATTACAAGCCACCTTTTATTAGAAATATAAAATGTGATATTATGAACAATATTCTACTGCATAAAGGAAAATCTATACACTGTACATAGACATATTTCGAAAAAAGCAAGTTTCACAGTTTTAAACTTTATTTAAAGTATAAACAATTTTGAACACTTTACATAAATTATTTTTGTCTATGACTAATTTGCTTAAGCAACTCAAAATTAATATAAAAACTTAATGAACATTTCTTACATATATTACAAAAGAAAATACTCTGTTTTCTTGGCTAAAAATGGTGACGTCTTCATGATTGTCATAGAGTACTAAGAATAATAAATACATAAATAAGAAGAATGAACATAAAATAAAAATGAATCATTTCTTACACTAGTTACAGTTAAGCAGGTAATCTTCATAGCATGAATGTTTCTTTCTTTTTTTTTTTTTCTTTTCTCTCTGATGTTTCTGTACAGAAGTGCCCGGGTGAGAGTCTCACAAATCTACTGCAACTGAGATGTACAAAACTATCTCATCTAAAGCCCACTCGGAACATCAGTGTTATCTGACACACCACAGATATTATTCTAATCTTCCAGTGACGAAACAAAACTATGCTGGACATTGACCTTATGCAAATATAGCCATAATTTTTTCCTTGTTTAAAAAAAAAAATCAAACAGACAAACAGTTATCCTTTGTTGGGGTTCTGCTTTCATGAAGGAACATAAAGCAGTTTGTGGATGGGACTTGCCGCAGCCGCAGTTGGCAGTCCTGTTATTTAGAATATGAGGCCTGAGACTGATATGACTGATAATCCACTTTGTGGACATTGCTCAGTTTCAGCGTGGGGACTAGGCCTCTGTAACAACTCGCGAGAACCGTCCTCTCTGCAATCCGGATCACACAGGAACATATAGTACCATCTGGCACCAACATCCTCGCCGAACCCAAAAAATATGGGTAAAAATAGTATTTCTTTTTTAAAAAGGGGATTTTTTTTTTATATTAACAGCCGATCTGTTTTATTTTCAGTGCACAAAAACAAAGACAAGTTCTTGCAAAGTATTTTTTGCCCATGGCAGTAATAATAATATTCTTTTTAAAAGTCCCTGCAGCGTTCAGAGAGTTACCCCTTAAGTTTATTTATTCTCCGTGGGTAAAGGAGATATAGGTAAAAGGAGAACAGGGGTGAGACAAAGAGTGATGCAGAGAAAGAGAGAATGAAGAATGCAGAAGATAAGAATGCGCTCATAGTTCTGTTACCTCTTGCCCATCTCATTCTGTCTGAGGAACTGGATGTTGGTGCTGCTGTCAGCCAGTTCAGGGTATTGCTCCACGGGTAGCACATAGTAACCATCATAGCCCTGAACTCTCCCTGTGGAGAGGAGCTGTTGCCTCTCACCCTCGGTCCACAGGCGGCTGCCTTCCTTACCATCCCGTGTCCTCTGCTGCTCTCGCAGCCAGGCACCTGTCAGTGCCCGCTGGCGTGCCAGCTCTAGCAGCCGGGCGCGTTCCTCATCCAGTGTATCCTGCGCCAGGCCGTATCGCACGCTCAGGGACAATGCAGTCGAGCGCAGCTCTACAGTGACGCCCCGCCGTGAACGTCCACTCACTGTAACATTGATACCAGCTCCCTCCAGCACCCTGCGCCCATTGCTGAGGCCCAGTGCCAGCAGGTCTGCATCAGCTGAGCCGATCTTCACAAAAAAGTGGCAGTCATGGCCATCTTGCACGTAATGCGTGCCCTCCAGGTAGATGGCGTTGTTGAGAACTAGAGCCACCTTACTGCTGTTGTCACTGGCTGTACTAGAGACACCCGTCACTACATGACCCTCTTTCACAGCCAGCATCATGCCCCGCCCAATGATGGATGGCACTGTGCCAAACCAGTGACCTGGTTTATCACGCTTGTTCTGTCGATCTTTATTGAGCAGCTGACCCTCTAAAGCCATGAAGGCCTGGTTGTGTCTCTCAGCCTCCTGCTGAACTCCAGACATGAGCTGCAGGGAAAAGTACATGGCTAGAGTTTAATGGCAGTGCCCTTAAAGAATATGGATAATTACCACAGACAAGAATTCCAAACATCTAAGGACAGTGGTTAGGGCAGTCAAAGAAATATTTCTGAGAAACATTTTGTAGTATGCTTTCATTACTTCATTAAAGGGTGTTTGCACATTCATTTCTAAACCTGTTTAACTGATCATTTCAGAGATCATTTGCAGTTATCTCTTAGCAATGTAAGTAGTGCCTCATTTTCCAGCTGATCACATGTCAAAAAGTTAGAGAATACCTTAGTATCCAAAATAACTTTTCAACTGTATTGATTTCATGTTTGCAGTTTGGGTACGGTTGTAGAGTTTGCATTATATAATCATTTATTGATGGAATTGTCATTATATGTGAGTTTTGCTTTGGCAGGTTTTAACATATTTTTCTGAGTACATGGAAACTATTGTCAGTGTTAATATGAACTGAAGGTTATGTTTTCCTATCATTTAAAGCATTTTCCCTCACGAATATGATGATTATGTTTTACTGTGGCTTTAACTTGAAAACTCACCTGGCCATTTTCACACTCCTGACTGGCTTGTAACTCATATGGTGGATCCACAAAGTATAATGTATGTTTAGGAAAGCCAGGGATGATGTTACTGAGCTGGAAGCCGAACATCACCAACCAACTCTTTACATCTGAGCAAGAAAGATAAAAACCTTAAGTCACAGAAACCCACTTAAAAAGACAGTTTTTTCATTTGATATACTGATGTCAAAAGCTCAAATTCAATGAGTCTCATTAAATGGTCTCATTCTGTGTTATCTCCATTAGTCTATTCACCCTGCTGTAAGACCAGACACTTACCTGTGACATAATTCTTCACATCCAGCATATCGCTGAGAGGATTATTGTTCTTGAACATGTACAAGTTAAACGGAGCCAGGTCCTTGCTGATCTTCTGCCACATGGTATAATCAGGCGACGTCCATCTGGCAGCTAATACATCATAGTCCCTCTGTGTGAAGTGCACTAGCTTGGTCAGCGAATCATAGAGGCCACCGTGGAATCCGATTACCAGCTGGAACTCAGGATTGGAGTCGTGGTACACCTCGCCGTAGGCCGTGTACTGCACCTGCTTGATCATCTGCCCATTGCTGCTAAAGACGGCCAGTGGTGTTCCTGTGTTGTCCGAGGCGATATAGTACTCTTCACCGCTGCTCACCTCCATGGCGAACAGATGGCCTTGCAGGTCATAGTAGAGCGAAGTGATTTCCGAGCTTGAGTGGTTGAACACATGTGTGACTCGCACCGGGTTGTTCAGATCAGCGTAGAAAAACTGCAGGTGCTGGCCCAGGCTGTTCTTGGTGGAGACTCGTCGTCCGAGGCCATCGTAACGGTATTGCACACTCCATCCTCCTCCTACACGGCTGTAGGCTCTCACCAACTGTCCTTTGGAGTTATAGTCAAAGATGTCAGAACCCCTCTGGCTGAGAAAGCCATCCTCGTCCAGCTTGTACTGCACATCTCCCAGGCGTGTGATTCGGTCACGTAGGTCGTAACGTAGTGGCATGAGACGGGCACTGTTGCCAGGGTTCAGTAGGTGCAGATTGCCATTGAGGTCATAGCTGTAGCGCCAGGTGGACCAGTCATTGACCTTGACCCCACTGAGCTGCCCATCACCATCATACTCATAGCGGTATTGTGTGGTATTGGCATATGGTCCAATCTTCAGCTCACGTTTGATCACGCGACCCATGTTGTCATACTGCACTGTCATCCAGTACATGAGTGAGCGAAAGATTTCATACTGCACCTCTTTTATGCGGCCGTGTGCATCAAAGTGCTTGCTGAGTGTCATTACCGCGGTGGTGATGATCTGATTGATATCATAATAAATGACACCGAACTTGCCGAAATGCTCCACCTTGCCAGAAATCTCATCATAGCGGTACAGGTCCACAGGTAGTGGTGTCTCACTGATGACTGGCTTCATGCTTGCTATGCGGAAACTGTTGTCGTGATAGGTGTAGTCAAAGCGGGCATTCACCATGCCTTCTTCAGAGAAGCGGTAGATCTGTTTATCCACTAGGGGTCCCATCTTACGATATCTTATAGTGCAAGAGAAGCCTCCGCTCTGCAGATTGACCATCTTGAGTACACCAGATGTTTCATCATAGCCAAAAGTGACAGCAGTGCTATCATACAAAATCTCAGAGAGCTTGGCCAGTTTTCCATATTTGTAAAGGACACGACGTCCCGTACCCAGGAAGTATGTGGCCTGGGGGCGGCCATCTTCACTGAAGTCATAAATGATGGAGGCATTGCTTTCAGGGGGGTTATAAGTGTTTCGGATATAGCCAATGGAGACATGGGTAAACATCGTGTGCCGAGCTACGCTAGGCATGGTGACCGCAGTGATACGATCAGATGGATCAAACTCAAAGATGTACTGCCTCTGACTCTGCAGGAGCAGCACCATGGACTGTAAACAGAAAGAAATACATGAGACATTTATCTTTATTGCAATCATTGATTATATAAATACCTAACTTTTTTGGAATTGGGGTTGAAATATGAAATCTCATAACACTATAGCAACCATTAATAATACAAACAAATCCAGTATACAATACTACACATAGCATTAAAGCCATTTGCTGACATAGAGGTGATCTGAAATTGCATTGAAGGGATTTGAAATTGCCATGAATTGACAATCACCTTGTCCAGGTAGCTGTAGCTCCACACCTTGCCATCAACAAATGCACGGGAGAGGATGCGTCCTTGTTGGTCAAACTCTGTCCTCTCACTCATACTGCCACGGTGCAGGCCCACCAGCCGTCCCGTGGAGGAGTAGGACACATTTACCACAGCCAGGCTACTGCTGGGCTGCCAAATAGCAGGTCTACCCTGAGCATCATAAGTGATCCTTAGTGTGAACTTCCTGTGGTCATCGTAAATCTTCTCTGTTCGTGTGTTCCTGTCAAAGTCGATGGAGAGCAGGTTGCGTCCGTGGGCCTGAAAAAGAGACGTAATTTCCATGAAGGGACTCTGTTGCTGCGGACACAAGCCTCCGGACATAGCTGTCCACATCAATTGAGAATGTTTGATGAAATCCAAGCAATGCATCATCTTTACTCACCCTTAGTTTCCTGCCAAACACTGTGACCTTGCCCTTGGTCAGCTCCTTGCGCAGTCGCCACTCTATGGAGTTGAGTCCATTGTCGGTGGGCAGGGTGATGTTTCTGCGGCCGATGGTAGGGCTCACTGAACCGGCCAGAATGTGAGGTTCTGTGTGGTAGCTGATACCCATCCCATTAGCATAGATCACTCTCAGCGTGCCATTGTTACACAGCTGGTAGCTGTTCCGTACTTGATCTGCAGAGGCCAACAGAGTACCACAGATTTAGAGCAAAATATATACAGTTTTAAATAGTACAAACTTTGTAATAGATTTTTTATTTTATGACTTCTACATTATGAAGCCAGTACAAAAACCATGTTAGATTTCCAAACATTAAATTTCGAATTAAATTAAATTTAAGCAAAATTAAATGTTACAGAAAAATGTTTGTATGTCAGTAAAGAAAGCAGCATATTATGTAAGAGACACTTTTCAGACACACACACAAAAAAAACCACAATGAAAGCTGCTGGGTTTTGCTGCAAAAATAAGAAGTGAGTGCGACAGTCAGAAGTCTCCAGAAGAACAGTGGCTGGTTCTGCAAGATGCTCAGTACAACTTACAGCTCATTTCCTTATAAAACTGCACTCATTGTACCAGAGACTACTATTTTTTTTTTTTTTTTTGTCACCCCAAATATTGACTTTGTTTCATTTATTACTGTTTATTGCTCTTTACAGCATTTTTTGAATGGAGAAACATTTAATTTCATTATTTTTGAAGGCATCTTTGCTCTACAGCATTTCTTTGCATGTGTCTAAGACTTTTGCACAGTACTGTAGGTGTATATATAATATAAATATCACCACGATTAGAAATGCTCTTCATCTAACAGACTGAATGTTTTATAAATACAGATTTTCGCTTATCTGTTTTACTAAGTTCTACAGTAAATTAAGAGGTGGAAGTAGGGTTTTAATGAGAAATCTGTGTGAACAGATGTTGAGCAGGAAACATCTGGAGATTTTAATGATTCTCAACTTCAGCTAGCTGAAAGTTCTCCTCTGGGCCGGCTCCTTAATTAAACTTGTACATGTTCCCTCTCCAGGCCCCTAGAATGCACACTAATGGTATTACTCTAGGCTCGGTCTCATCTGGTGTATGGGTCAGGGAAAAGGGGTCCAATTGTTCCTGTTCTCTAGTTGTGAATCTCTTACTTGTTACACACACATTCTCTCTTTCTCTCTCTCTCTTTCTCTCTCTCTCTTTCTCTCTCTCTCTCTCTCTCTCTCTCTCTCTCTCATACACCCAAATCATATTTTGGTGTAGCAGGGGCATAGGAGACAAATATACAATTTATACAGGACACATTTTGTACATTTTATGAATCTACATGCTGTAGAAAATTAATACCTCAGAAAATAGTCCCCATAGAATTCTGAGGATTTCTGAAGAATCTGCAAACCCTACAATCTTAACAGAGTTCATTAAAATAATAATAAAAAAAAATTAAGATAGAGCATGGAAATAAGAGCACGTTATCTGACAGACTTTAGTTTAATAAAACATTCTTAGTGCACACACCTTGTACTACAGTGTAGGATGCCTCTACCGACGAAAGATTGGTAATGACAGTGATGTCATCATCTCTGTTTGAGCTCTCGATGTCAATGTTAATGGATTTCTCAATCTCTCTGTGCAGGCTTGTCACCATTCCAGTCGGATAGGTCATATTGGTAAGTCTTCCCTCGCTATCATACCTGCATTCACAATAAGAAGTTCACGAAACTAAACTTCACACAAAAAAAAAAAACAATTCTGAAATAAACAATGGAAACACAATCAAGTTCTGTGAGTTCTACGAGTTTCCCCATATAAATGCATCATTGCATCATTTGGGTCTGAATGATTTTTATCATCAGAAGCACAGCAGACACTGTGTGAGTATGACAATTCTGTCACATGAAAGCAGGCAGCTGTTGCTCTCATGTGAACTTGTACGGTAACATCTGAGATCAAAAGATTAGAAAGCGTCTCGTATGGAGTGGGTCTCTATATTGGCTGGCATGTCCCTAGCCTTCTCTCTCACTTTTGTTTTCTTCATCTCTGTCTGGAATTCCATGGAAACCATGTTTAGAGCCTATCACAGATCTGTTCTAGACTAACTGATGCCTGTTTCAGTGAATGCAGTGGAGGGAACACATTCTCCTTGTTTAGCTTCTTCTTTTTATTTATTTATTTTTTTGCAGATGGGTGCATTTACATAGGCAGACAGCAGATGGAAGCAATGTTTCACATAATTCCCATTATGTAGGGATGATCCTGAATACAAATATTTACACATCCTGATTTCACACAGTCATCGGGGAATAGACACATCATGCAAACCTCCGCAACCCATTTTTATTCAGAGGAAATTGAATCTGAACCTTATTAAAATGCTGAGTTCTTGAGTGTGTCTTTCTAAACAGAATACTGAATAGAAAATTCACACTAAATGACTCTGTAGCGTTACACACACAAACACAAACTGTCTGTCTCTCTCTAACTCACTCACTTACTCGTAAAATGTGGTCCAGCCTGTCTCGTCAGCCTTACTGGCCAGCAGGCCTGTGCTGCCACTGTAGCTGAGCTGTACAATCTCCTGCTCGGCAGTGGAGATGGAGCGAAGGCTGCCTCCTACATCCATTCCCAGAGTTAACACCTTGTTGTCAGGCAGTAGGTGGAGTCTAACTGTGCTAGCTCCACCCAGGCCACCACCCTCCCTGCGCACTAGCACAGTGTTGTTACAGTTATCCACGACAGCAGCAAGCTCTCCGTCAGGCGTGTAGCTAAAGTTGTAGAGGCTCATTCCACTGACCAGACTGATGGTATGCAGGTGGAGTCCTTCCTCACTGAATACATAGAGCTCTTGTTCTCGTGGTGATGCCACCTCATATTGGCCAGCTGCGTTTGGGCCTGGGCGGTTGGCGTGCACAGCTCGAATGCGGATGTTGTTGAGGTCAGCGATGTAGAGTGTGCCATCAGGAGCCACTGCTAGTGAGGTGGGGGCATTGAGGCTGGCATCGGTGGCATAGCCTTCATCGCCAGCAAAGCAGTTGCAGTTGACATCGTTCTTGCAGTCACACTCAGAGGTGGCACCAGCCAGCAATGAGATCTCTCCGTTGGCACTGACCTGGCGCACACGGTTGATTTTTTTCTCATCGCTCTCAGCAATGTACAGCACACCAGAATGGGAGACAGCGATGGCAGTGGCACTCTCCAGTGCTGAGTGGATAGCCAGCCTGCTGAGGGAATAGTCGATGCCTGGAACCTGGCAGTGCATGGGCCGCCCAGCCACAATGCTTACCTGATGGTTTTCAGTAATGCGTAGGATGACATTGTTCTCTAAAACGTACAAGGAATTGTCCATGGGGTTGACTGCCAGGTCAGTGGGCCACTCCAAACGCACCTAAGACAAAGTAGAAGTCATGGTACATATGCCAAATAGATACCCATTTTAATAATTATTCAAGACTCATGGTTACTAGCCTACCAATCAGAATTCATAGCATGTATTTTGGTCGAGCTTCTATAGAGCTGCCTTCTGACCAGCTAAAAGTAATTTAAGCTCCTACAGCTTGAGAACCTGGAGCCAGTTCAATACACAAAAGCATGGGCAAGAAAAAAAGGGAGGATTTGTGTGATCCCCTGAGCATGCAAGGATTATAGACTTCTTGGCGCACCTGGCTGACATCCATGCTGGCGTCACAGCTGAGCGGTCTTACAGCAGTGAGATCATTAGCTCCCAGCAGTGTGGAGATGATTCCATTCTGGTCCACCTTCCTGATCATGGTGGCATCCACAAAAAACATCAGCCCATTTTTGTCAACTGCAATACCTAAGACAGAGAGTGTAAAGAAGAGAAATAGTCTGCCAAGGAGTTTTGTTTTTCAAATGTGCCATCAGTCGTTTTAAATGTTCAACGCTCCTATCCCATTTCCTCTCCAGCAAATAATATACGTCCATCAAATGTCACCTTCATCAGAGCACATCAGCTCATATACGGGGGTGGAAGATGACATTGACACAATGAAAAACAAATAGAGGAACCTGTGTAGGTGTCTGTTGTATGGAGGTCAAAGCTACTTCTCAGCTGTACTGTGACTAAACTGAGAGGCAGAAAGACAGGGAGACAGAACCAAAGAGAGCAAATGCAGAGCACAGTAGATGCAAGAGTGCCTCTGCTTATGCTTCACTGCTCACAGTCATCTGGGAGTTAAGAATCAGGCCTCTGTAGTCTGCTACCCTCTCTATTCATGATTCCATGTCAAAGACAAAAAAAAAGTGACAGTGTGACATTTCTGACAGTTTGGTGTCAAGTTTCTTTTCTTTTTTTTTTTCCTCTCTTCATTCAGTTACCCAATGCACAGTTCAGGCCTCCATGGTTGCCATATTTTTCTTGTTAAGAGCTTTTGGGACAGGAGATTTTATTGGCTGTGTCTAGCATACCACCTTTCAGGACAAGCATTACAAAGTGTGGACTGACAAAGCAGATTGCATTATTTCCTCTGCTGTCAATATTCTGCAATATGATGTGCCAAGCAAGAGATGAAAAGCAAGAGCCAATACAAATACAGTTTACATTGAGTTAATATTGCATAATATGCAAATGGGAAGAAAGCAATGATTCAAATAAACATCTAATAGCTGGATATATTAAGGCTGATATTGATATTAAGGATGAAAAGATCGTAGTTGGTAATCATGCAATCGCCGCAATTTTTCAAATTTGACAATATGGGTTCCACCCACGTTAAGTGGCTACAAGCCACTTAAAAGCTCTTGATACAGCACATCCTAATTTCTGCATGATGAACTAGAAATAGTTTCATATTTGATAGTTTCAGTAGCATAAAGCAAAAAACTTAGGCAGAAGTGAAAATGCAATGGTTCATGAATCATTAATCGAATCATGAAAATAATCATTATTCATTCCTTATTCCATGTCTCAATGTAGTAAATGAGACATAACTTAATATGACAACAAAAAACTGAGGTCATGTGTTCGAGGTCATGCGAGCATTTATTTCACACTTTCATTATTATTTTGAATTGTCATCATGAATAAATTAACCCCATGGTTTGGTTAACTTGCATTTTCTTGCACAAGAAAATGTGTCCATGGTTAAATGCATAAGCTGTAGTTAGGTATGAGGCACATCTAAATCTGGATGTGCACAATTTCGGTGTTAACTCCTCACTATGCGCACAAAGCTCAACTCTGAATATGGTACATGATGTATTAATATTAGAATGTATTTATATTAACTGTGATTCTTACCTATGATTTAATCTTTCATATTTCACATTCAGTATTTTTTTTTCCACTTTATGCTGTGTTGGATTGTATTAATTTTAAGACATTTTAAATTGTCCACTATTAGATGTTCAAATCAATAGGTATTTCATAAATATATTTAATACAAAAATGTAGCTCTCAGTGCTAGTTAAATGTTTAAAGCCCAAGCGGGAACAACGACTTATCCTAGAGAGACAGCAAAGACTATGAAGCTGCATTGGCTGGGGCCAACTACTTTGATTCCTAACAGCAAACCTAAAAAATAATTAATAGCTTACGGTTGAATATTCAATTCCATTGAAACAGGTCTCTATAATACATGCTAGATGGCAAAGGCAAGAGAACCAAGACAAATGTAATATCACCTCTGCCTGCTGTGTAACTGAATTTACCTAGTTTCTCTTCTTTTCTTTACCTTTTGGGCTCATAAGAGTAGCCTCCACAGCTTTTCCTCCATCCCCACACCGCTCGTCAAAGGGTAGACACTGCTCTCCTGTTCCTGCTACCACCTCAGCATTGTCAGCAAGAAGCCGACCCCCAGTGAGTGAACGCACTTTGTAAATTCTTCGAGAGTTTGTGTCGGAGATGAACAAAGCCCCTGTGACTGGGTCTACAGCCAGGAAGTACTTATGTGTTGGGTTGTTGCTACAGGAGATGATGAAGAGAGGGTCAACACCAGATTTAATTTTTATATATAATTCAAGAATCGACACTTAAGTTATTTAAGTTGGCGAAAAAGCCAAGGCTCACCTGTGACGAAAATCCTTATTTCTATAGGGTGGAAAAATGGAAGATAAGAAAATATAATTCTGACACGTACAATTACGGTGAATATTAGAAAGTATATGCAAGAAAAATATGAAATCCTCTTGGTATACCTGAGTTCTAGCACACGAGTAGTATTGAGAGATGGATACACCCTGCGCACAAAATTCAGGTCACCCACGTACAGGCTGCCATCAATACCCGCTGCCAGTGCGACTGGTGCCAACAGTTTATTCCCATCTGCCAATCCGTTACAGCTCGGACACGAGATACTCCGTCGACGCCCATTACCCATAATGCTGGTGATGACTGGGGGCTGTTGGCAAACAAAGACGTTCTCCCCACAGCCTTTATGAAGGATCCCTGGAATATAAAAGAAAGCAGAATGTGTAAAAATTTGATAGTAAAAAGAAAAAAAAAAAGTATTTTCAAAAAGTCAATTTCAATAAAAGCAGTTTATAAACTGCATTTTATAAGCTTTGCATTTTCACTGCTGCAGCCACATTGTGAGACTGTGCATTAGGTTATTGATTGACTCAGGTTAGGGGGATTTCACTGCTACGCTCAGTCCTATCTGCAATTGAGCACTGTCAATCAGTGTCAGCCATAAATCTATTTTTATACTGCCAGAATTCAAAACCCATGCATTTATTTATCGGGTTAATTTATAGACCTAAGTACTACTCAAGATGTTAAAAACACAAGAGAATGCATGACAAGTAGGCATGATTGAACATGGGTAGAATTTGTACTAGAAAGAAGGGCATACCACTGCGCAGGTTGAGGATGTGGTGTTTGTCCAGAGACCATCCTCCAAGGTTAGAAGGCTCAAGTTCATACCCCTGCAGCGCAGCTGTCCTCTTCTCCCATAAGACCAGACTTGGACATGTCTCATACTCATAACCCACAGAGACTGCAAAGGGAGCAAAGTGGAGAGGAACATAGACAGTGCATGTCATTCAAAAGACATCAAACCCACATTTAACTGATTAAGTCTCAAGGCCCACATTAAAGATGAATCATTTGACAATGACATTAGCTGATAGATAACTCCAACAGTTCCAAATCTGAAGGAGGAGAACCAACATAACTACAAAAACTCAGAATTCATATAATGTAACCTTTATTTAACCAGGTAAAAGTCTTGGTGAAAAATAGAGACTTGGCCAAGAGTGCAGCATACAAGGTTTCTACAAGCAAACGGACAAAGCAAACACGCAATATGATCAACAAAGCATCATTTAACATTTGCTGTGAGTTTTTTTGAAAATTTGCGGTGCAACTTCCAGATTTTTTTCTTCTTTTGTTTTGCAAAAAGCAATTCTACTTGAATTGGCTAAATTACAGTTGCATTAAATTGTTTTGCACCGTTTATTGCAGTGATGTTTGTCGGTAAATGAGACCTTTTAGCTGTACTCGTATTCCACGCACGTGAATCAAAGAGGGTTTTAACGGAATGCACGTAGTGATGACATCACATGACATGTCTAGTCCTGAATCTACGGAAAATCTGCAGTAATTTTGAAAAATTCCAAACCCCCATTCACATGTTGTGGAGTTTGCTTGATTTTGCGTTAATTACTACGGTCGCAAAATCAAGAAATCCTGGAGGGACTGATATCTTCTCACATCCTTAAAATCCTCATAGAACACATAGCCTTGGCTCTCTCTACCCTCTCCGCATGGACCTGTCCAATTTTGCATGTAACAGGTGCATGTATTACATGTTAATACTAATATAAAAAGAAGGCTTCCAGAACCCACTCCAGCTCCTCCATCACAGTACTTCTGGCTTCCTGTTGAAACGATTACTGTTGGTGCTTGGATAATGCCTCACTCTCTGAAGACAGCCCACAGTCTACCTCACTCTGGCTCACAATGGACTATTTCCATTCATTTGCATTCACGTGTATCTGACTGCTCCTACTATATCTAATGTTCTTCTCCCTGACTGAATTTTTAAAAAGATTGGTATTCCCACAATATTGATCTGAATACTGACATCACACTTTGAAACAACTTAAAAATATACTTTTTGTCTTTCTCAAATAGATGAGAAGACATATTCCTGTCATAGTGTTGCTGTGTAACTATTTAACTATTGAACTTTCTTAAATATTTATGTAAATGATCACTTGCTTATTCAATCTGATAAAAGTACATGTACAGCGTCAATTATTTTATGCATAAATGGAAATGCACCTGCACACATTGTAATAATGCGATGCTGGACCCAACTGCAAGATTTTTCATACATTAGAATAAATCTATTATAGAGTAAGACACATTTCTGTACTAGAATTTGGCAAGATACGGTATGTACTGTAGCTACAATGAGATGAAGAGAGAGGCAGAGTAAATAAAGCCAAGCAGATAAAGGGGGTGGAGTTGCTATCACACTGTTTGCACACACCAAATCAGACACATGCTCAGCAATTTCCTCCTAGCACTGACAGCAGCATGGATACCTGAAGCCATTCCCCAAAGTCAGTGCTGACAGAGGCTATAGGCAGAGTGCTTCCTTATATCACACTGAATCCCTGGTTAACATGGCTGAGCGCCAATCTTCTTTATGGGTAAAAAAAACAAACTGTGTGCCCATATTACATAGATATATTCAGAGGTATTTGAACCTGTTTACTCACCCACTGCCTCAGAAAGGCCATAGACTCGCTGGCCATAAGCATCTGTCTTATCCCATATGAAAGTGTAAGCTAGGTTGGGCGAGGCGTGGAACCATTTTTGGAAGAGGTGACCTTCCACAGCCACCATCAGGTGCACCTTGATCAGGCTGAGGGGCACCACCGCCTGTGTCATGGTTATCTTCAGCAGTGAGCGGTAGCCTGCTGCCCGTGAGCTCAGGTGACACAATTTCAGATTGGTGTTTGGTATTTCAATCAGTTCATGAAGAACCTGCAGAACATAAAGAACAAAAGGCCAGAGTTAGCAGGCCTTTTGTTAATAGAAATTGGTGGAAGAATTTCTCCCTCAGGGATAATGAAAAATAGATTAAGCTTGACAAAAAGGGAAAAGTATGATGGAAAAGAAAACAAGATGGGATAAGGGAAAAAAAAGTTAAAAACTCCATCAGGTTCAGAAGTAGCTCGTTGATGCATACTCTAGTTAAAATGAAATACCCTGTATCTCTGCAATGTCAAAGGCTGCTACTCGAGAGAAGCCTGGTTAACTGAACAGCAATATAATGTCTGAAAAAGTAAAGAGCTTTGACAGAGAAGGGTTCTGGCAGAAAAAAAAACAAACCCCAGCTTATATCCAGTTACCTTGGCAAAAAATAAAGCATGACCCAGAACATTTTGAAGGACCTTGTTCTGACCTGAGTCTCGGGGATAATGGACCTTTCTCCGGGTTGAGAGCTAAAGAACGAGGACAGGGGTGAAGCCACCACAACTGGATCGGGCCTCACAAAACCACTCAGGTCGCAGCCTGGGATTGTGTTCTCCTCCGTTTTCATCATGAGCGTGTCCATAGCATAGAAGCTGTTCCACGGTAGCCACACTGTGCGCTCTTGGCTCAGGAACGGCGCACGCTCAAAATGCAGCGTGAGAGAAGCGCCTCCGTTAGCGATGAGGTCAAAGCTGTTGGAAAGAGCCGAGAAGAGGAAAGCGTGGAGAAAGAAGAAAAACATAATTACTTGTGCTGTACACGTTATTGATGTCACTATTATACTCTAAATGATTTTACAAGTCAAAACAGCAGTTTTCTGGGGGGTATAATTAATTTCATTGATAAATTACAGCCATTTCAGCAGAAAAGCTCTGGGTTTACATGACTCCTAATGAATGTAATAAACATTTGTTCTGTATTTGTTTTTAATGCAGTGGTATACATCATCAGCACTTGAAGCTGTAATAAACAACAGCGTAGTAGGGGTTTAAAAAATGTCATAAGTAAGCTAAACTCCTAACAATGAAAAGGGTGGGAGGAAAGTATTAAAACCAGTTAATGGTTGCTGATGGAGAAATTTGAATGTTAACGCTTTGAAGTCACTCACGTTCCATCCTGCCGTGTAAGGGTATATCCATAGTGAGGGTGCTTAACAAAGGACACGTTGACACCCACCAGGGGGGTTCCGTCTGTAGTCAGAACCTGGCCTCTTATCAGAGATGCCAGACTGAAAAAGAAAAGTGCATTTAACTGGTAAAACTTCTTTAAACAAGTTGCGAAAAAGAAAATATGAACAACAACAACAAAAAAAAAACCCACCTTCTATCCCTTGTAATAAGTCAAAATCAATCACAAAAATGCCCTAGTGACACAATTCAATGCATTTAGAGTAAAGCTGTTGCTGTACCTGGCATTGAAAGGGTTTTCTCCTTGAATAATATGTGTGCTATCCCGGCCCACCAGCATGTTCACACGCTCATAGAAGGAGCGAACCTTCTGCACTGGCAGCTGGCTCTGCTGTATCACCTGCAGTGGGTCTCGAGAACCACGACACAGTGGGCTGTTCTGACACGGGCTCTGGATACAGCAATCCGGGTCCATGCAGTCCGTCAGACCATCTACAGGAAGAGAGGAAAACCCAGAGAGTCTCAGGCATTATAATCATTTAATTTGTTCTTTGCTTTTACTTATCCTCTCTTTTAAAATATGAACTGATGCTAAGCAATAGCGCAAAAGCATTTTTTTTTGTTCAGTTACTGCACCTTTATATTCCACCAAATAATCTGGTGTGTCCCTGATGTTTTTACTTAGCTAAATAAAGAGGATAGCTGAAATGAGGCAAGTGCAAGCACTTTACATCTTCTATTCAGCAATCCTTTTCTAAAGCCAGATTATTTTCTGTTGCTGTACCTTAAAGAGAAAGGGAGAAGTGAGAATAAGAGAGAGAGAGAGAGAGAGAAAGAGAGAAAGGTGATTACATAAGGTGGGCCCAGAAAAAGGCACCTTGGGTCAGAGTAAGCATTTATCTCTTTAAATGCATCCCACTGAGACGAGCTGTCCATTCAAAGTCACTCTGACCCTTGAGTGGGTAGACTTTCAAGGCCACCATACACACATAATACACACGTAGATAACACTATGCTAGACCACAACCTTCATGTAATGACTTTAAATTTCCTGCTTGACCTATTTTATTAAAAGTGGAACCATAATAATAATAAAAAATGTCCAATCTGTAACTTTATGTGCTTGGTGCGCATATATATATATATATATATATGTGTGTGTGTGTGTGTGTGTGTGTGTGTGTGTGTTCAGGGCATCTCAGCCCAAGGGCAACAAGGTGAAATAAAAAGTGATTATAAATGAAGTTCTCGGTACAAATTGAACGTCCAAGTGGTTTTAGTTTCTGACCCAGTCCCTCTACCATCTTTTATTCATACCTTCACACTTCCATGATTCACAGACAGAGGAATACAAGTGCAGGTCAAGATTAATTTAAAGCTACAAGCAAACAAGGCAGCAGGATTAGTAAATACTTTAAAACTGGAAAACATTAAACAAAAAAAATGTCAGATGATCAGCTAACAGGCATAAAATGAGAAAAGGGGTATATGTTTATCTTGGGGCCAATGAGATGAAATATTGAAAAACTGGAGAGCTTGGATTATTTCTCTGGCTACAAAACATGACTCTGGCCTGACTGGTTTCGGACTAGACAGCATGTAAGTTTTGAAGTTCTTGGAACCTGGATAATATGAAAATTGAGACCCTGAAAAGTGAAATGCCCATATAGCTTGTTGAGGTGTAAGGCATTTTTTGTAGCATTCAAGGTTCTTCAGTGATCTGTGTATATAGCGAATAGGTGTTTAACCCCCTCTAGCCGTTGAAGAGTATTGGTTTCACAGCCAATACTCCTCTATTAACAATTTTGTAATTCGTTCTGGCAGGTGCAGGTTTATGGGAAAGAAGGCGATAGGGTACATTTTGATTAGGGACCCCTTGATGCTGGCAGAGAGCTCTGACCCCTTCTTCAGAAGCATCTATTTAATCCATGAAAGGTGTTAGGTCTTAGTGTTTTATAATACAGGGCAAGTGCACAAAGGTTTCTAATAAAACATTGGGAAAAGTTGGTGAAACCTAAAAATCTTTGGCCATTATGCAAAGCTAGTCATTCTGTGATAGCACAGAGTTGTAGACTCGCTCTCTCTTGATGATATTCCCCAGGGTTACAACTTGGGGTACATGGAGCTTGTACTTTTCAGCCTTCACAAACAAATGACTTTCCATTAACCTCTGCAGCACTCTCTTTACTTCACTGGTGAATGTGTTCTTCTAGTGAAATGATGTATATTAAGATATTTTGTATCCAAGTCATGAGAAATCTGCTCAATAAATCTCTGTGGAGGACATTTATGAATACATTAAATATGGAAGAAATTTTAACCATGCCATATAGCCTCACTAAATATTGATAGAGTTATTCACAGCGTTACTAAAAACTATCTTCCATTCTTCTTCCTCTTGTATGTGAATCAGTCTGTAGGAACTTGGGAGGTCTAGTTTCATGAATATGGTATATACCTTCATTTGTTGTATTAGAATCTGCTGTCTTGGCATAGCTGATCTGTATGGGTTCAGGGCTTGAACATGTTTATGGGACTTGAAAAGGAGCATACTTTCTTCTACCAGGAAATGGTTTATAAAGATTAACTGCAAAGCCAATGAGAGAGTGCAAAGAAAAAAGACTGCCTCTATAGGCTCCTTCAGTGACTACATCCCTTTTAAGCCCTTGACAAAAAGTGATGATGAGAGCTGGGTTGCCCCACCACCTGCAGCCAGTGTTCTGAACTCCAAGGTGAACTCTGCCACTGTGTCCTGTTCCTGCATTCAAGTTAATAGGTGCTCATCTGCCTCTTTGCCCTTGGGTGACGTTTGAAGACAAAATAAGCTAACAAACAACCATATGAGCAGTGACAGCTTGCCATGAATCTATGTAACCTCCTGCATCCATTCTTGCAGTGAAGTCATCTGTCAGAAGAGGGATGCGAGCAAAACACTATTACACAAGGTGAGAATTATGCTAGTGTAATTTGACTATTTAGTGAAGAGGCAAAGATGCCACACACACCTGCCATCATCCAGGCATGTTTAATTCCACTTAGTAATACTGCTTACAGTTTTAAAAATTGAAATGCAGACAATTTATTTATTTTTAATTGGGTATTTACTGCATTGCTGTAAAAAAATGACTTGTGTGTGTGTTTTTAAAAAAAAAAAAAAAAAAGTTTGTAATGGTGAATGCCAGCTATGCTGGTTTATTTGGCGCTGTCTGACCTCCTTCATTGTCTTTGTTGTCTGCACAGGAGGTTTCCATGGCGACGTTGCACCCACTGCCCCTCCAGCCTGTCTTGCACTCACAGTGCCAGCTGTTCTGTCCCATTGTGCACTGCCCATTGCCACTGCACAGGTTAGGACAGCCGTCTGCAAAAGATGTAGGGCACAGGGAAAAGAAAAGAGGGAGGGACAGAGGGTACAGTTGGAGTAAGAGTAAAGTAAGCCACAAAATGGCAAAAGTTAATTCAGGTCACTGGTTGACATGTTCTATAGTGCCTATAGGGCATGCAGTAACATGCACACTCACACACATGCAATGAAGACAAACACACTTGCAGCACTCCCTCGAGTTCTTGTTGATTTGAGAATACTCGATAAGAACACATATAGGAGCTCCCAGTGGGTTAATTTGGGGGAGATGATTAGATTCCCTTGGCTTGCGCACACAGCTCTCCATGTGCGAATGTGATTAGGAGAAGCTAGAGACAGATCAGATCAGATTAGAAGTCTTGTGTGTATCTAGGTGAGAGAGTGTGCATGGGTGAACTTGAGATAGTAGGCAGATTTAGCAAGAGAGATGAGTGGGAGCAAGGTGACAGAGTAGGTGAGAGCCTTGGGTTATGTGATGAGCTACATGTAAGAGTGGGAATACATTTGTGTGAGTGATTTTGTCAAATGTATGCCAGAGGCTGAGATATGCCTTAGAATTAAGTTTAGAGTTCCTACTTAATAACTTCATAAAGCATTTATAAGATATATATTTATAACTTCATAACATCTAAAACTGCAAATGGTGTTTCCATAGAGTCAGAAGAGATGCATTTTTTTTTAATTTGGAGAGTTTATAAACAAGTATAAAATTTGTGTTTATATATTTGTTGGAATGGGAAATCAAAGACAGTAAAAGAAAGTGAAATAGCCGAGATATTTTCTTATTTTCTTTATAAAAGAATACCTGGAAAGGTCCAAAATTAAAGTGAAAACAAACCTGTCACAGCTGTTTCGTATGAGGTCACCACATGTATTTGTGGATGCTCTGGGGAGAGGCTGTGTTTATGACTGATGGCTGAGCACACCATCCCATGAAAAGGGCAAACTCTGTATTCCTGCTCCTTTACCTGGCCATAATTAAGCACCCTGGAGTTGTGACCTGTCATTCCTTCGTAATCTGGCACGTTGATAATTAAAACAACAAATATTTTACCCAACGGTGACAAGATTAATGCTAGGAATCCAGTATTACCAATTATATTCTAATATACACCAAAATTTCGAGCATGGAGGAAACTGACGCTCAGTTTGTATTACTATAAGAGGATTATCTCATATGTCAGTGTGAGTTCAGCCATGCTTAGGCCAAAAGCCCAAAGATTAACCTTAAACAGTTAACACCTTAGCATGTCGGTGACTTCGCTGTTGGTCACCATGAAGATATGGCCTTTTGGAGCAGGACAGTATCTTTTATCATATGGTCATTAGTTCTGCCTGATTTAGCACAGGTGACATTTCAATGGAGTTGGTGGTTAGGGAGGACGTCATGGGCAAAAGAGCATGAAAATCCTTGAATGCACTAAGGCCCATTTACCCTTCATGAATCAAATGCAATGCAGCTTTAATTAATACAATTTTCGACATCTGAAGTCCTTGAGATGCCACATTAACAGCTCACTATGCATAGATTGTCACACTATATTGAGTTGAGAGAAAAGTCAGTTAGAAATGATTGCTTTTTAAATTAAGTTGCCATTTTAGACCACCAAATACTTATGAAGCACCAAGACAGCAGAATCTATAGTGGCCATTGATCTTTTTCGTTGGGCAGGACAGAGCACGGCCCCTCTTTTATGCCAAAGGCCAGTCAATTCTCCCCAGTGTACCTAAAATAAAGTGAGGCTTCACAAAGTATTAAGACACCAAGCTAAAGTAATGTGATTGGACATCATTGTAATCCCTTGAAAAAAGAGGTGAAATTGCCTTGGGTTATGGGTCAGTACACATTCTCAGAGAAGGAGAGATGAAGGTGGAGGGAAGGCAGAGAGAATCCCGTACATAGTTAGAAGACAGAAGGTCTATGAAATACAGTATACTACACAATGCAGTTAAAGCAAAGGAAAGATAAGGAACAAAAGGACGGAAGTTAGGAAGGAAGGAAAGAAAGAAGCAAGAAAACAAGTCTGAGAGCATGTGACAGTGCAAGAAACAGACCGGGAGGGAAAATCTGCTCTCCGCCACATTCCACAATCTGTTTGTGTGCAGCTCTATCCCCTTTAAAGGTCATAAAACTAAAGGTTAGATTCATAAATCCTTGAAACGATCCTTAGGATGGGACTGATAAAAATCAAATAGTGAGAGAACCTATAAAATACCCTCCAGTGGGACTGGCCTCAGCATCATAGTTTTACTACTACAAAGTCAAATTTCTCCCTGAACTTCTCCTAGACAGAAACTACTAGAAGGTTAGATGAGTGTTTTCACAAAGCTCAGATAGTCCACACAGATAATATCACATGGAAGAGAAGTATGAAGAAATGTACAGTATATCTGAGAGCTGTCTGAATTCATAAACACAGATATGAAACAATTCTGGGACAACTCATAAAATAATGGCACAATGTATGGCACATTGTAAATGATATGGCTTCTTGTTCAATTGCCTTAAACGTGTCAAATGTAAATCTAATTCCCGAGCTTTGATTGAACATTGATGGAAAAATTGAGAAATGCACATTTGTCTCGCATGCGTCTTCATCCCCAGTGAGCATGGCTTACACATGTGGTCCAATCATGCATTTGATCAAGTGTAAACCACGTTCACCTGGAGTGCACCAGCATGTAAAGTCAATGTGCACACTGAACACGTTTCTGCAATCAGTCTTTTCACACTTTTTTTCTCTTCCCATCCTCTCATTTAATTTTTATTTCAATATATTTATAATTAAATGATAATGCATGATATTTTGGAAGAATATACCAGGAGGAATTCAGCACTGGGTTTTCTCCGTTCTCTAATTTAAATGTTAAAGGCCCCACTGATGCATCCTAATGGGGTGATTACTGAAAGTCCATCCTGCACCCCACAGTTGCTTCTAACACACTGCTGGAGTGCAACACCCTCCACAATCCCTCCATTAGTAGACACTGGGACAAAGTCATTACAATGTCTTGCTATGGCCCTGTGCCCTGCGAGCAAAAATATTACAGAGAAAAATTCTGCACCATCTCCCTGCCCTCAAAACTCTGCACCACTGGCTCATGAAATTCAGCAATTACCTCAGGATCTGTGCTTTCCCTGGTGCCTTTAACCTCAGCTATAGTCCACCAATTCCATCCTTTGCAAATCTGCTGCACATGTTCCAGCCCCACCTTAGTTTGTTTTCTCTAATTCAGTGCTTTTAGTTTGAGCTCTACTCTGCAGTGCAAATAGGGGGAAAAAGGCTCCCATGTTCTTTTATGAGAGAACATTACAGCAGGTTCACACAGACTGCTAAGAGTTCCTGAAGAGACACATCATCATGTTTGATTTGTATTACTCTGCCAGAGATGAACTCTCAGTGACCACTGAGTCCTTTCCTTGCACTTTGTCTTGTGATGGGTACCATGTGGAGATATATATGAATACTGGAAACCTGGAAACATTAACGGGTAGGTAGAAACTACCCATTATCGATGTACCGGACCACTGGAGATTCACCAGTGGATATTTGAGAGGCATTTGAAGTTTAAATTATAAACTAAAAGCTTAAATCCATTTGCATTAGAAAATCTCACACATCACAGAAAGACAGAGAATGAACTGAGGCTTTATAACCTTCGTGGTTATAATAAACTGGTACAAGAAGAAACACGGACGTGAAGAAACACACACACCTGCTCTACACAGCTAGGCGCTCTACTATACACCACCAAACTCTAGTCTACAGGACACACTGTGGGAAGCACACAATCTCTACACAGCCAAGCTGTCAGGAGAAGTGCTTGCGGCCAGTGCTACGGTGCAGCTAGCACTAGGACATAGTGCGGACGAGGTACAATACCTTCTTTAGTCTCATCCCAATAGTCTGCAATAGAGAGAGCACGCAAAGAGGGGGGAACAAGAGGGCGAAGTGAGAGGCAGGAGACATGCACACATGCAGTTATTTTGGAATATACTGTATGAGAGATTTCTGAAGCGATGCTGCTTGGCTTTGAAAAGGGTTTAAGGGACCATATGTGGAACGTGATGGCTGACCATTACAGAGGAGGTATGATGACAATTGCCAAACAAGCTCTCTGAAAAACTGTAGGGGGGGGGGGGGGGGGGGGGGGGGGATTAATAAAATCAAGAGATGTTCAGACAGGTAAGTTTTCGTTTGAGACACTTGTGTCATCCTGCGAGTGACAGACTCTCTTTCTCTCTCTCTCTGGCTCAGACATGTATGCACACATACACACTCGCATACAAAAGTACACTTACACCGAGACTTCCAGACACTGACAGAAAGACATGCTCATGCTCATAGATTTTTTTATATCTATTTTTATGAGACAGAAGCGGTAAACTAAGCGGTAAGCTTCAGCGGTAAGCTAAAAGTGTGATCGTTTTCCGGGGAAGAGCTTTCACTTGCTGTTCTATTATGTGAGTCAACACACCTGTCTGTATTGTTTGGCATGTGAAATTATTCTCTCATTCAAACAAAACACAGTTCGAATGCTCCTCAATTCCTCCGATCCACTATAATTCCTTCAACTGTTTTACCCCCAGTCCAAACTTTCAAACAGACTTGATCAAATACTCTCGTAAATACCACTGCTGACTTTGAAGTGTGTCTCATTATTGACATTAAAACGGCCCAAAGCAAACTCCTCAACATTCTGTATATCTTCCACTTTAAAACTCAGATATTCTGTTCTTATTATGTAGCTTTTCTGTGTAAGTCTCAAATTGGACTGTGTAATTGGGCTTTTTTAATGTATTATTCCTTTTAATTTCATTAGAGTCCCATTCCTACATGTGTCTCCTACAGATCTCATCATGTATAAGGGAAAGTGAAAGACTCAACAGAATAACTTTTACTCCAGCTTCTCCAACAGCTAGAAAACCCAGAAAACCACTTTGAACCAGTGGTTTTCAATCTCAGATCTAGGGAAACCATTTCTGTTGTCAGTGCTCTGGTACCCTGTATCCAGACCACAATGGGCTTGCTATTGAGATGATGAGCTGCATTGGACAAGTGCAAAGACAGGAGGTTTTATGACTACAAAACATTGCTGAAGCTGATCACTTTTGTACTAAAGAAGGACATTGTCCCTCCCAATGCTCTGTTGCTTTGAATGAATGTGACAAGACAGGCAGGGTGTCTACTGAGAGTACTGGGTGTGTATAAACGGAAAGAGGGACGCTCTGGCCATATACCTACCGATGGTGCAGTGCTCTCCATTCCATCCCTGGTGACACTCGCACTTGCCATCCTTGCAGGTGCCGTGCTTTACACACAGGGGACTGCACACACGCTGATCACATGCCTCCCCTGTCCAGCCCTCTTCACAGCGGCATGAGCCACCCATACACACACCGTGAGTCCCACAGTCCACCGAGCACACCTCTGTAGACACATACCAGAGACGTGTTATATTTCTATTTTTAACAATAAGATAATTTGATCAACCACGAAGCAAAGCAATTTTCAGCTCATTATCAGATGATGATATTATCAAGTCTCTTGATGTTTACAAATTAAATATCAACACCATTTTTTCCCCCCAACCAGAATTATTTAAAAGGCAGCATCCAGCTAAATATCTCAACAATTTAATGACATATTATCACATATCCCATATCTGTGATAAAGTTGATCACAAGTTATAATGTCTCATTGCAGAAGCTGGTTAGACGTTCCGGTTCAGATCCTAATTAAGTTGCTGTGAATACTATGTCAGACTGGGGTACTTTAACATCCATGCAACATCCTGCAGAGTCCCACAAGTCTAAATCATGGGTCTCTTATTCCTTAATCTAAACATGCTGCCCCAAGCTAGTCGAATTAACAAATAGATTTGCTTTCATCAGTATGCAGGATGCAGCTCTATTTGTCTTTAGCACCAAATGCCTACAAGACAATCAGCTTCTTGTTTGATCACATTATCCAGTACAAGTTTGACCTACCAGTATCTGACCTCCCCAATAAATCTGCTCCTAATTCAAATGTTCACAATGCTGCTGCCAGAATCCTCACATGCTTGAGAACAAGGCATCACGTTACACAAGCTCTTAAATCCTGTTGTTGTCTAACCATATCCTGATTTAAGAATTGATAGATGATTCTGGTATTAATTTCGAAAGCTACTCATATTCCTCGTCTCAACCAGCCCAAGAGAACCCATGTCACACCCCTCTTCATCTCCCTCCATTGGCTTCCTATAGTCGCCCATATCAAATTCAAGGCCTTGATGCTCACATACAAGACCTTGTCTGGAACTGCACCGCCCTACCTCAACTCTCTCCTGAAGGCTTACGTTCCCTCACGCAATCTGCGATCGATCAACGACCGACGCTTAGTAGTACCTACTCAGCATGGCTCAAGGTACCATTCCAGAACTTTCAAACTAACTGTTCCTCAGTGGGGGAATGAACTTCCAACCTCAATCCGGACCTCAGAATCTCTCAACATCTTCAAAAAATAGCTAAATTCCCACAATTCCATGAACATGTAACCAAACCTTAAAAAACAAAACACTGTGTTTCACTGTGTTTTTCATTGCTCTGTAAAGCACTTTGTAAGCTCCACTTTTGTTAGTGCCAAATAAGTCAGTATTACTATTCACAACTGCAATCCTAACACTGAAATAACCCTAAATTTGAGATAAAGTGTATAAACCTAGTAAGAAAATAACATCAAAGGTGGCTAATATATTACTGACATCTTATTCAAGTGCAAAAAACCTTCAAAAGGAGTGAGATGGTACTGACCAGTGGAGCAGTCTGGGCCCATCCAGTTAGGGTCACAGCTGCATAGGCCTGTGTCAGGAATAAAGGCACCATGACCGTGACACTGATCGGGGCATTGGGCTCTGGGCAGCTCGCAGTGTGTTCCTCCCCAGCCTGGTTTACAGTGGCACTCACCACTCACACAAATACCATTATTCGAGCAGGAAGGGTCCAGGCAGTCCACTGCACACAAAACACACCACACCAAGTGCTAATTTCATAAAAGAGAATTAACCATTAGATCACATTGACATTACCAGAGGATTGATTTGGGAATTACAATAAATGATTCTAATACACGAACTGTATAAAGTAATAGTAGAATACATTTGAAGATTGTAAGTGAAAATCTAATATGCACATGAGAAAAGCGGAGACAGTGGACTTGAGTCCAGGGGGTTTGTGACAATAACAATCGCACGCACACACACACACACACACACACACACACACACACACACACACACACACACACACACACACACACAAAACCTTTCATCTGAGCATGAAAAATCAATATCCTCCACACTTCCACACTGAGGGTCTGTGAATGAGTCTTTCCTCTCAAATGCTTTTTTCCATCTCCCCCCTCTTTCCTTCCCCAATCTATCTCCTTCTCTAGTCTTTCGGAATCGTCTAGCCTGCTCTTTGCACACTAGCTTGGGATGTTCAAGAGAAAATGACATTAACTACTAAGCTACCAAGGTGATTGGACTGCTTAAATAAAGTGAAAGCTATTTGACAAATGGGCTGCCCCTAGCCTCAGTTTGGGTGTAGGAGGTGATCCTCTCTGTACAACACTATCTCACCCTTTACTTTCCTACCACAAAGCCATTTGTGGAAGGCTGTTCTTTTTAGGCTGCAGAAATGGTGCATCACATTTATTGATTTTTGTGCTTCTGCCACTCCAAATAAATTGTCTGAGCAACTATATTGTGATGAATATCTGACATGAGGGAAGAAAGACAGAGAAAAAGGTGCTGTTAAAAAAGGAATAAGTGCCAACCTTGTACTCGAAACAAACTCCAGTTCTTTTCATCGCTGATGTGTTCTCTCTCTCTCTCGCTACCTGCCCTCCTCTCAACCCAATATTACCTCTTACCTTCACCTATTTTTGTATGTAACCCTCTCTTGCACAATTTTCTTGTCGGAGTGAAAAACATACAACTCCTCGATCTCCCACTCATCTCTCACCTCTCCATTCAACAAACATTATTCTCATGAGAATTTCTTTATTGAATTAATACTGTATTCTGTCAAAATGAAGTGACATACGTGTAGAATATGCAAAACAATCACTGATCCCTTGGAGCTGTTTTGTGGCTATTGGTCCAAGTGTTCTTGTAAAGATTTTTGATGGCATGAGCATACAGTACTGTGAAAAAGTATCTCACATCTTCTGTTTTTGTGTATATCTCATACTAAATAGGTTTACATCTTCAACCGAAATACAACATAAAACAAGACCAACCTGAGTAAACACACAATACAATTTTTATTATTATTATTTTTTTACTGAAGCAAAAAAAAAAAAAAAAAAAAAAAAATGTAACCAAAGTCAATGTATCACCAATGTAAAAAACTAATTTCCTCTCTTCAATTGGGGCCTCCTTTAGCAGCAATAACTGCAAACGAATGCTTCTGATAACTGGAGATCAGTCTTTCACTTACTTCATAGGACTACTCCTATGCTCTGGATCATTGTCTTGCTGCATAATCCAGTTGCGCTTGAGTTTCAATTTATGGACTGTAGACCGAACATTTACCTTTAGGATTTTCTGGTAGAGAGAAGAATTCATGATTCCGTCAATTATTGCAAGTTGACCAGACCCTGAAGTAGCAAAGCATCCCCACACCATCACACTTCCACCACCATGCTTGACTATAGGTATCATGTTCTTTTTATTTAATTCTGTGTTTGGTCTATGCCAGATGTATCTGGACCCCATCTTCCAAATAGTTCCACTTTCTACTCATCAAACCACAGAACATTCTCCTAAAAGGTTTGAGGATCATCAAGGTGTTTTTGGCAATATTCAGATGAGTCTTAATGTTCTTCTGGGTTAGCAGTGGTTTTCACATTGCCACGCTTCCATGGATGCCATTTTTGCCCAGATAGAGTAGTTATGAACAGTGACCTTTGTTGATGCAAGAGAGGCCTGTAGGTCCTTTGATGTTGTGATTTGGTCTTTTGTGACGTGCTGGATGAGTGGATGCTGAATTGTGCTCTTGGAGGAATTCTGGAAGTCGGCCACGTCTGGGAAGGTTCACTACTGTGCAGAGTTTTTCCATTTGGAGTTAATGGCATTGTGGTCCTTTGGAGTCCCAGAGCCTTTGAAATAACTTTGTAACCCTTCCCAGACTGATGTATTTCAATTACCTTCTTCCTCATCATTTCTGGAATTTCTTTCAACTTTGGCATAATGTGTTACTGGGTAAGACCTTTTAACCAACTTCATGCTGTTGAAAAGTTCTTTTTAAGTATTGATTTTATTGAACAGGGTTTGCAGTAATCAGGCCAAGTCCATCTGAAGCCCATTATGAATGCAGTTTTATAGATTTGGGGAATTAGTAAATATGGGGCAAATATTCACACAGGCCCAGTTGGTACTGGATAACTTTTTTGCTTCAATAAATAATGTTATCATTTAAAAACTGTTTGTTGTGTTTACTCAGGTTGCCTTTGTTTTAATTTCTGAAACAATTTAGTATGAGATATACACAAAAATAGAGGAAATCAGGAATGGGTAAATACTTTTTCACAGCACTGTACATGCCAAGCAACACAGAAATGCTTATGGGAACACTAAAACAATGTTTAGACTCTGGATTTTTATACCCCAGTGAAAAATTGAGATATTCAGTCTCTGGATTTTTGAACCTTACTGAAAAATTTGACTATTTAAGAAAAAATTTCAAGTTTCTAAAAAAAAAAAAAAAAAGAAAATACAAATAAAAATAGCATTTAAAACGTACACACACGCATACATACCTTCAGCGCAGTTCTCTCCCTTGTAACCCAGCGAACAGACACAGGTGCCCTCCTTGCAGGTTCCATGGCCACCACACTGAGGATCAATGCACTGATTTATAGGAATATCACACTCTGGCCCCTTCCATCCACTGTAGCATGTACATGAGCCTTTATCATACTGTCCATTACCACTGCAGAGCACTGGACATGCAGCTGAGAGAGAGAGAGAGAGAGAGAGAGAGAGAGAGAGAGAGAGAGGGAGTGAATTCACTGACACATGATGGATTTATAGTATTCTCCCAGACAAGTATGTTTAGTAAATCCCTGAAACACAATAAGTATAAAAAAAAAATCACAAGAAAACAAGATCTCTAGTTTGTGTAAGCAGTTTCCAAAGAGCTCACAGACTTCACTGATGACAGATGGAGAGAAATCCTTGATTGCAGCGATGTAGGAACAGAGTATATGAGGAACAAAGAAATAATGGGCATGCACAACCTGCATACATGACAGGAGAAGAACAGCAGGGAACCATTCCAACACATTTTTTAATGGACCTGCTTATGATTGCGGCACAGATTTATTTTTAATTCATTCGTCTTTGTAATTATCTTCAGTAACCGATTATCCCAGTCAGGGTCACAGCAGATTCCAGGATCTCAGAGTGCAGGGGCGCCATCCCATTACAGGCCATCCTGTTCAGGCCTGATGTCACAAAAACAATACACACAGACACACTGGGTGCTTCTCATTTCTTATTTGTGCATCCTCATTTCCTCGCTTCCATTCCTTGCGTCTTAGCTCCACCCCCTTAAGATGCGAGAGAAGGATGAGATGTGAGGAGAGAAGAAGCGAAGCAAGTCAAATTGAATATCCTCACTCTCTCAAGCGTCAATTCAAAGCCATGTCAATTAATGATGACTGTGCTCAGCTGGATGACCTCACTGCGCTTCAGGGGTCTGCCGTTATTTTTTTTTGATGGAGCTTGGTTAATAACAACATTCTTAATAAAGCTAAATGCACTGATAGTATGTGAAATCTCTGGGTTATTCAACAATGAATTAATGAACAATACATAAATTATCGCATCTTTTGTGTGGCTTTGCATATCCAAACATGCAAGGATCAATTCATTACAATACTCATTGTAGTCATATTATTATTAATTATATTTCACACAAAATTCCATCCCGTCATCAAAGGACTTTTTGTTTGAGATTGTGGCAGATGTAAAGGAGGAGGGGAATTTATACTTTTGTCCATTTTTTCGACAAGAAACACTTCCGCATAGGATACACCTGTGTATCCTCGCTCCAAGCTCCTCTGGACGCTTCCTCACTCCTTGTTCCTCACTTCCTCGCGGTGCAATTAGAGGATTGATATGTCCTTCAAGATGGTTGATGTCGATCAATTTCCGGGTCACTGGCTGGAGGACGGAGGAGTGAGGAAACAAGGAAGCATCAATTTGAGTATTGAGAAGCACCCACTCATTCACACCCAGTGGTAATTTAGCATCGCCAATTCACCTAGCAGCATCTCTTTAGAAGGAACCTGGTGTACTCAGAGAACATGCACAGAAACTCAGACAGTAAGTGTGGACCCTGTAGCCATGCTGCCTTTATTTTAATTTCCCCTTTTAAATTATTAAGTACAAAAATGGCAAAAAATATACAACCATAATTACTTACTGGCGCCACTGGGGCTTTTATATTGCTGAACTTTTCACTCATAAAACACAAACCAGTAGATTGTGATATAGATCTGAAACCTTTTATATCACAATAACTGCATTTTTCTAGTTCTTACAATGTGATTTGAACTGACATTATTTATACATGTTTCTATATTACTGAGCTTTAGATAAAATCCATTTCATTGTAGCTAGCAGTCAAGTCCGCTTAGAATTATAACAAATAATAACTACATCAATTATAATCAACCTCTAATCAATGCAAACTAAAAACCAACAAACAAATAAATAAGGCTATATGTCACAGACCCCACTTTTGTAATGAATTCCCCATCTGAGTGTGTGCTGTGGGTCTCGATGTGCATCGTGGCTCCCAGCACAAACAGCACTGCTTCTTTGTTTTGTATTTAGTTTCGGTCATGTTTTGTTAGTATAGTCATGTGCGTTTGTTTACGTCATGTGATAGTACAAGTGCATTATTTTATGATTCAGTTTTGTCTCCACCCCGGCACTCTGAATGGTAAGTCCCTTGATCGTTCTCACCTGTTTTCAGTTCATTCCTGATTAGTTTGTGTATTTTAGCCCTGATGCTTCATTACCTCAATGAGGAGACTTATTGTGCATTTGGCCATTGACCCTGCCCTTCCCAGCTGGTGTACTTTCAAGTCCACCCACCCCTGTTGGTGGCACAGCGCTGCTCTCTTGCTTGGCTCTCTTGCTTGCTTCCCGTCGCAGCTGGTGACGTCGCTCATCCACAACCCGACCCCGGACTTGTCATTGTTGCTCCTTCCCCCTCGGGCCTCACCGCTTATCGAGTCTCTTGGACTAGTGGCAACCTCAGGAGCCGCACCTTGGGGGATGGGATCTGTCGTGTCCCCCAAGGACAACTCCCCCTTTGGCCACTAGAGGGAACCCTGGCTGCCTTTGAATAATTCTTTTGTTGTCTCCTTCCATTTCATGTCTTAACCATTCGCGTGTGTTTTTCATTTTCTTGACTGGTGCTCTATTCATGTTGCCTGTTTTTCCAGCTCAGTTGCTGGAGCATTGATTCAAGTCGGGACATGTTTGTGTTGGTCCTCATTATTATTATTATTATTATTATTATTATTATTATGCACAGTATTTTGATTTGGTACCTTTTTTTCTTAGTGTTTATTTTCTAGTTCCTATGTTTGACAATACTGGTTCCTAGTTTGTCTTTCCTGAGCCTGTTCCTGGTGTCAAATCAAGAAGTTCTGCATTTGCATCCGCCTCCATGGACTCACTTCATGACAGTTCACTATTCATGGATTACCTCAGTTTGTTTCTGCCTGTCAGTTCTTTGACCTACGCTACAGATATTGAGGATGATATATTGATCTACTGAAATAAAACATGTGTTGAATATCTGCTCTTGCATCCTGCCTCATCTCACCACATCTAACATCACAGCTTTGAGAACAATGGGTCTAAAAAAAACCTGCACAAATAAAGTTTGCTCTATAATCTTTGAAATCAGAATAATCTCTTGTTAACAGACAAAATTTGATAAGGCAATATGAAGCACACTGCTCTTGTATGCGGATGACCATAATTGGTTGAGACTTGTGAATAGTGTGTATGTAAGCGAATACGAGTCTCTCACTAAGTGTCAGTGTGTGCTCATTAATGAGTTGTGATGGATGAGTGTAGGGATGTGAGAACAGATGTGCTCATTGGTGGGGTTTTTTGGTCTCATAAGTCTGCAACCATATAGAGTGAACTCCTTCCTTTCAAACACCCCCCCCCCCCCCCCCCCCCCCCCAACACACACACACACCACACACACACACACACACACACACACACACACACACACACACACAATGCATAGTGCAGTAGTACACCAGCCTTTTACAAGCTGTGTTGTTGAGATGGTTGCCTTTGGTGATGCCTTTGCAATTTACTTTAACGAAGGCTTCTCAAGCATGTCCCCCAGTTGCATTTGACAACAGCTGACAATGGCAGATTCACCATCAGCAATGTGCCCCAAGTACATTACCCATAATCCTGCTTTAAATCTGTGCATCTCTTGCTGGTGTAATCTCTAACTTTTATTAGCGCATTCGGGGTGAAGGAGGAAGCCGGTAGTGTCCGATGTGTTCAGCACGCACACACATGCAAATTTGCACAGATGGAGGGGAAAGAAGAGGAATAGAGATAAATAGATGTGTAGCTATGCAGTGAGAGAAGAAGGGAGGTCAGAGCTTAGAAAGGAGGAGAAGGGATGGCAGAAGGGTTAAGATGAAGAAAACTGTAATGAAACAAAATGTAATCTAACAGTGAGGTAACTAAACTATTAATCACAAGGCTCCCAGGTGAACAATGGGAGATATTGGCTTGCATGAACTCCCATCCATCATCGCAATACCTTAGAGACGCCTGCGCGCGCAACCCTACCCTCCCCTCTTTCCCGCAACACACACACACACACGCACATGCACAGAGAGACGCAGGCAGAGAGCTATGTATAAATACAAGAACTATTTTTTAATACTGAAATGGGATGTGTTTATTTCGAGCAGCCTGTTTCAGTACACAAATTTTGTGAATGCACAGCAGAGATATTGTCTAATAAGACTCTATTTTACTTGAACGCACACAGTGCTACTCAGGACGTTCCAAGGGTTGCAAGGGATGGGGCTAACACTTATCCCTGGGACATACAGTGAATTAAAAGCCTCTAATTTCAGGGGTTAGATTAGACAGGAGTGCACGGTGCAGCCGCTAGATACATTTTATCTAATTGATGGATGCAGGCTATGCTACTAACCCCCATCCTTCCCCTGCTGATGTTACAAGATCGTTCCAATCCCCGGTGTTTACAGCTATGATTGGTGTGAGGCAAGAATACAGTATGGATGGGACACCAATCCACCAAATTAGAGTATCAAATCCACCTATTGGCATATTTTTGAGAGGTGGTGGGAGGAAACCCACACAGACATGGGGAGAACATGCAAAACTCTGTGCACACAGTAACATGAGATCAGGATCAAACCGAGAACCTGAGAGCTGTGACCACCATCATGCTGACAATTTTCCCCAGAACAAGGCAACTGTTTATACCAAAGCAGTTGTTAACAGCTGTGTATATATTTGATCATTGAAGCAAAGTGTGTACATTTTGCAGGTTTAAACGCTTTACTGTATCATGTGTCATTGCAAGAACATAATCAGGAAATATATTGATGCCAAAACGTACAAAAAAAAACAAAACAAGAAAAAACAAAAAAAACATTGAGCACCTAAGCTCTGGACACACAACTGCAGTTTGTTAAATGAAACCCTTAGGAAAGAAAAGGATACAATATCAAAAACTTTACATTTAACTGATACCAGTGTTGAGATCCCCAAATAATAACACCCATGAAAGAAGTACAGCTCCCCTAATTTACTCACGCCGAAGGTGTTTTAATATAAGAAATATTTCAACAAGGTCTCCCACTCTTATTTATAGCCCAAATAAACAAAACAAACTCTCACTTCTTTTCTCCTTTTATGATCATCAGTGGCATTTTCTACTTTATATCGCATCTCATGTTTTCCTCCTTTTCACTGTCTTTCTCATGACTTTGTTATCTCAGCCTTTTATAAAACCACTGGACACACTATTTCCTCAGCGTGTAACCTTCTTACTTCTTTGAGTCTCTCATGTACCAGGGGATTGTAAGCTTTCCCCTGCCAGTCTTCATGTGTACACTTATGACAGAGGTCACACGTAAATTGGAAGGTCTCCTACCTTTCGAGCAGTCCATGCCATGGAAGCCGGGGAAGCAGTGACACACTCCTGACACACATTCGCCGTTTCCATGACAATTCCTCGGGCACTCTTGCACTGAGTCTGTGAAAGGGAGGACACTCATCTGAGAAATGGTGGTTATGACAGGGAAGACGACTGAAACCTCAATAGTTGTATGAAAGGAACCTCCTATTACACTGATCCTATTTTTTGTTCATCTTTCCAACCCTTCATTTCGACCTCGTCCTTCTCTAATCTTAAAATAGATGGAAACTATTTTAAAAAAAAAAAAAATTTTATGTTCCAAGGTCATATAATATATTATATATATATATATATATATATATATATATATATATATATATATATATATATATATATATATATATATATATATATATATATATATATATATAAAAGCTCTAGCTGAGTCCTTGGCAAAGCCCTCTTTGTTAAGTGAGCATTATTGAAAATTCATGACATTGATAATATTCCACCAGACTGAACAAAAAGAAACATTAGTCACGTGTGTGCGTTTATCCTTTAGGCTATGTACACTTATTATGATGATGATTTGATGACTGATTTCCCTAGTGGGTATCAAATGTCATTTTAAGCCATTGCCAGTATGGGTCTGTGCTCTTGCACCCCAAGGGTCAACCAAGCAAAGTGCCCAGGGCTGTAAATTGGATTGGATTCTTTCTTTCTCTCTCTCTCTCCCTCTGTCTCTCTCTCTCTCTGTCTCTCTAGAGCCCTGCATCATTATTGTTACAACCAATTCAAACCTCAAAGCATTTAATTAGTCATGTTCAGCAGCACAACTGATGTGCATAATGTTAATTGGTGTGGTATCACTTATTAAAGTTATCTGTTCATGTGTGAATAATATTTCTGTATGTGCAAGGTGTGCGTCTCACTCGAAGTTAAAAGGCTGTGAAGTATTTAATTTATTTAAATGCTTTACAATATCTTGGTATTATGAACAACGTGTCAGAGGCATGTTCCTTATGCCCAGACTGCACCCAAAACACAAGACATTCAATACATCTGGGCAGTGGTGGCTCAGTGGTTAAAGGCTCCGGGTTACTGATTAGAAGGTCAGGAGTTCAAGCCTCAAGACTGCCAAATTGGGCCCCTGGGCAAGGCCCTTAACCCTCAACTGCTCAGTTGTATGAATGAGATAAATGTAAGTCGCTCTGGATAAGGGCGTCTGCCATATGTAAATGTAATCTTTTGTTTAAGGTTTTTCTCCCTCTACCTTATTACATCTCTTCTGTTTAATCCTGACGCATGATCTTTGACTTTTACTCTCTGTTTATCCGTATATACAACAATGTTTTATAAGACAGCGATCTGAATGGCATCTTATTTATTTATTTAAATAAATATGATGACGTTTTCAGTGAGATGTTTCATTTGCATTTTTGAAAGGAGTCTCTAGTGTCTGAGATTTGAAACCGTCAAGAGTTAAAGCTTCCGTTAAGTTCAGAACAGAGGGCTTCATGCTAACATTTAACAAACGACATTTTTTGTGTCTTATTAACTTAGTAACTTTTGTCCTGTTAACAAGAAAGAGAGAGAGAAAAAAAGAGAGGCTGGTGAGAGAACGGCTGTTTACAGCTGCTACAATGTAAATCAGGGCTTCTCAAACATTCTGAAACAGGGAAACGAATGAAACGAACACATTCCATGTACAGATGTATTTTATGAATATAAATCAGATTATTAGGAATTTTCTGGCTAGTTATTGGAGGCATAGTGATTTTTATTTTGGAAATTTCCATACACAGCACATGAGGTTCAAACTGACATTATTCATAAGACCTACCTGTTTTTGATTTTTGGATTAAATAATAATAATAATAATAATAATAATAATAATAATAATAGGTTTGCTGAAGGTGGGACATAATTTACACCAAAACAACAACAGCAACAAAACATTTTTAAAAAATCACAGACCCCCCCTGACTATGCTTCACAGACCATTTCACTTTCAGAACAACTGATGTAAGTGATAACAGGAACTTACTTGTGGACAGTCCACAAAATTAAATGTTAATATAAACAAATAAAATGTATGATGTGTCATTCTTTAATTGCTAAAAAAAATAATAAATAAAAACGAATCATTGCCACGTTACTGTGATAGAAAAGGAATAATACACTTGGGTCATGCTGTTATTGGAACATAATTCCTTACTCAATATTGCTAAACCCAAACAGCTGTATTCTATATTGACAGCTGTATTAGAGATTCCAGTCTCTGTAGCCTTAAACGACTGTGGAAAGGGTAGAAGAAGAAAAAAAAAAACAAAACATAGAAGCACCCACCCTCTACCCCTTTGCTTTTGCTCTACTACTCTTCAAACCTCTCTGCACTCTCCAAATGGAAGTGAAAAACAACTCTGAGTGAATTTATTGGCCAGTGGGAGATAAAGGCACAGAGAGTGAGTGACATGCGCGTGTGCGTGAGTGGATGTGAGTGCGAGAAGCCAACTGACCTAATATAGCTGTGCTGAAGGACACAGACTCTTTCTCCTTGCCGTCATTGTAAAAGGCCAGGTGCCATGTGCCTGGATCCAGATACTGCACGAACACGGCTTCGTTCAGAACCACTGTCTGGATACTGCGTCGCTCTCGCGGAGACTCCACCACGCTCCATTTCTCCTTCCCATCTAAGCGCTCCATATAGTCATACTACAGAGAGAGAGAGAGAGAGATCCAAAAAAATTCAAGCTGGGATCTATGGGTATATACAAGTGATGTACAGAAGTTTAAAAAAAAATCAACACTGATCCCTAGATTAACACCTTGAATCCTGTGTGTAACCTGGACATAGAGTACATATTTAATGAATCATTCTGTCCATGTCAACTTTTTATAATTGAGCCACTATGACTGGCTGTAGTGCAGCCTACCTGAGCCAGACAACACACACACACTACATAAAACTGATCCGTATCCAAAAATCACAGAAAAAGCAATACCACTCAAACAAGACAGATTCTCACTGTTTACACGCTGCAGGCAGTACACTAAATAAAATTACCTGTGCATGAGATGGGGGCAGGCCTTTGCGGATATACACCCCGAAAAGTGCATCTTTTCCCAGGGAAATGTTGAATTTGAGAAACTGGGGCTGGCTGAGATGAAGCAGGGATCTCCAGAACACGCCTGGTGGCACCTCCTGGGTCACGCGCCTGCCTACCTCCAGATTTCCTGTATCTATGCTGCTGTTTCGAAACACACCAGGCCCTAAGATGGACAGAAATGTGGAAAGATTAACCTCTCTCTCCTCCCTTATGGGAGGAGAATAGAGAATATCAAAGGACGCATTCTCTATTTCTCTCAGAAATAAAGCAATCTTAGCCTCAGAGCTGATTCAAAATGGATGAAAAAGAAACCGCTTCCTCCCAGTGCTGGGTTTCTGGAGCTATACCTGACTGTACAGTGAAAACAAAAAAAAAGAAGCGAACTGTTTGAGAGTTGAAGAAAAAGAAAGAAAGGGGTTGATATTTTATTTAAAGTGATTTATTAAGTGATAGTTACATGGTGCATGTTTTGCCACTTTTTAATTTAGCATACAATCTGCCATGTTCTACTGTACAGAAGATCAGGGATGTATCATGCATGCAGTATCTTCAGCTAATACAGAGTGTCATCATTTAACCAAAGCAATGAACTCTAAGGCACCATGCTACTGTCGATAGTGTCACATTTCAAACTTTCAACATAGGCTGAAGGATATGTTTGTCAATATGGTACAACTAAGAGGAGATCATTTGTAGCTGCAAGATAAAGAAAGCCAAGAAAACGTATCAGTTTTAATGAATCCATAGGGATGATGCGAATTAGACCTCTGCAATACCCCCCTCTTCAAATAGCAGCTCCAGATAGGAAAAGCAGGAAATAGGAAATGACACATTCTGGCAACTACAATATCTGTCTCTCAGTCCCGCTCTCTCTCTCACTCACTCTTGTCCATCTCCTCCAAGACGCCATCAAAGTTTAAAGAGAGCTTCAACATGATAAGAGCATGTATATTCTCCAGCCTGAGGCCTGTAGCGCACGTCAACGAAACACAGTCCCTGTTTACCCTCCTAATGACACATGCTGTTATCCACTTCTGATTTAATGGAAAATGCTCATGTGCTCGCTCTCTCTCTCTCTCTCTCTCTCTCTCTCTCTCTCTCTCTCTCTCTCTCACACACACACACACACACACACTCAATCTATCACTTTTTTTGTTGCTCCCAATGATGGTTGAGTGTAAATGGATGCAGAATACAGCCAACTCTTACTCTCTCTTTGGCTTATGTGTGAGGGAGAACACACACACACACACACACACACACACACACAGTCCTGCTGTAATCAGGTCAGTTCGACGCAGGAGACCACTGGCCTGACAGAGTAAAGCTGTGAAAAATGGCAAAGGAATAAAGAACAATGAAAACACAATCAGGAAAAAGTGGCTATCACAAGAGTGGAGTGAGCCACTGCTCATTAATACAGGGCAGCAGAGAGCAGGGCGAGAAATGGAGCAACGGCGGGAGGAAAAATAAAGAGTTTTGTCGGGAAGAAGGAGACTCCTCTGGGATAGCTTGGTGGCGTTGCACTGAAAAAACAATAGTCCGACTCTATTTCCTAGGAAAGTATTCTTTAGTTAGGGCACAGTCAAATAACAGACATAAAAGTTGGCTAGAAAAAAAGAAAACATAATAGCAGACATAAAAGTTGGCTAGAAAAAAAAAAAAAAGAACAAAAGTACGCAACACTGCAACTGATTACCCTGAACAATAAGAAACATGAAAAGCCACAGTAATAGAGGAATACAGTAAAGCCCAGAGAAACACAGATGAAATACTGCATAGAGGAGAACAAAAGCATCGTTAAACAGCTGAGATCAATCAGAAATCAGACGAATAAGACATGCCTGAAATGCATATTCATAAAGCGCACATGTGCAGGTGTGAGTAAGCCTGATGCAACCGCGTTGAAAGGTGGAGATTTGAGGCTCTTGAAATGGAGTGCGTTTTTTTTTCCCAGCCCACACTTCCAGAGGAGAGCACTTCCAACTCATCACACACTCACTCAGATAGCACTGTGTGGAGAGGGAGAATGAATGTAAAACTGAATAGAGGGGGGAAGAGAGAGAGAGCGAGAGAGAAATTCGTGCTCAACACGGCTATGAAGTTAAGCGCTTGAAGATTATGATTGGGGAAACTGTTCCGCTGTCTTTTCGCATAAGAGGGAACGTACTGTGACGGAAAGTGTGTGAGAGTGTGTGAACTGCGAGAGAGAGGCTGCAAGACTGGGGTGCGATTATAGAGCGCAAGGTGAGTGAGTGTCTGTTTGACTAAATGCTAGAGCGACACTGTACTCGTCAATGTGCGACGACTGTCAAGAACTTGGAGACATTTTCTAAGAGACTTGAAAGAGATTTTGAGATTATCTCAAGCATACTGTACCAACACACCTCTGTTCTTCTCAGACAACCTGCAGGAGTACCAGAGTTGAAGCTAAAGGAATTACATATGCAGAGAGACTTTTGCAAAGGCTTTATTGTGCGAGGAAGAGTGGTCGAGAGAGGCAGTGAGAAGGCTTGAGAGAAAGAGAGAGAGAGGGAGAGAGAGGGAGAAAGAGAGCTTCCTCAGGAGCTTCGCCAAAATGTTGTGTGGTTCAGATGAGAGTGTGAGAGAGCAGCAATCATTAACCAAAGGACATGCGCTGCTCTGTCAGAGAAGTCCAAATCTACAACATGTGGCACTCGTTCCCACCTAAATGCTACCTCATTGAGTGTTTAGACCACAGTCCTGCCATTCCACAGACTGTGTTGCTTACCTCTGCCTCCAGAGGGCCCTGTGGTATCATCATTGGTGCCAGGCATTCCTGCTGTGCCCAAGCCGTGGCTCAGTACGGGAGCTTCCACAGGCTTCAGCTGCCAGGTCAAGCCCAACACGTTTAAAGCTGCGAGTATGAGGAAAAGAACAGAGCGAAAAAGACAAGGAAAGAAAAGTGTCAGTGAAAACAGGGCTGAGGACAAAAACGCCTATCCCAAGGGTGTCAGACTCCAGTCCTGGAGGGTTGCAGCACTGCAGAGTTGAGCTTTCTTTCTACCTCATTTAACATACTTGATTCAACACATAAGCTAATTCCCACAGCTTTCATGGTCTGAATTTGCTGTGTGTTAGAAGGCAAAGACAAATCTCTGTAGGACTGGATGCCGTCCAGGACGTGAGTTCGATACGCCTGCATCTACACCCATAGTTCTGGTGAGCATTTCATTTCATTCCAAAGGATGGAAGGTGTACGTGAAAGATAAAAAGCAACATGAAGTGCACAGATTAATATCTGGAGGGATGCGAATCCGATCTCAGCGGAGACTGGATGACAAACACATGCGTTGGTTGAATGAATTCTTGACAGAAACTTCTGATTATACATTTGGTGGGACTAATGGGAACGCTTTAAGTCTCTGTTCAGACTTAATTGCAATTGCTAACCATTTCTCTACCTATTTCAAATTCTCCCAGCACAGTCCTGGCTTTTGTATGCTCAGCTGTATGCATTTTTTTTATTTTTATTTTTTGTATGCTCAGCTGTATCTTTCCCAATAGCTGACCACTAAACAAAAAACACTTAACTTTACATTGATTTATTTGAGTAATACGTTTGCTATTTTCCACACTGCAGAAACTGACATCTTACCAAGTGAAAATATCTCAAATGTAGTCAAATATATCTAGTATTTCCTTTTATAAGATTACAGTAACCCAAATATGAGTGTGTTCAAGCCATTTCGAGACAATTTTGCTCATTTTAAGCATCACATTTTCATATTCTATTCTTTGTTCTAGAAATAAAGGCTTAAAATAAGTATTAAAATGATCTGCCAATAGAACATGACCTTTTTGAAAACTTTCAAAATGGCTAGAAATAGAATCGATAATCTTATATTTGGTTTATGGTAATGTTACAATAGGAAATACTACATAAACCTGACTATATTCAATATATATATATTTTTACTTGCTAAGATGTCGGGGGGTTTTAATGTGTTTTATACACATTAAGTCAACAGAATTCAGGAAGCAAGATATATCACTTTTTCTGAGGGGGCAAGGTTGGCACCTGTGGCTTGGACAATGGTGGAAGCGATCTCGAACACATCTAATTCTCACCCATTTGGAAATCTTTGCAAATCTGTCTTTGTAAGCAGAATGACAATTATGACTCTCTGCTCTGTATTATTTTCCGCTTGCAGATGTTGGGAAAATAGACGGTAATTGGCACTTTTCACAAAATGCCTCAACGCTCGTTTTTTTGTGGAGGAAATCAGGGACTGGTGGGAAAAAGCAAGAGAGAGAGAGAGAGAGAGAGAGAGAGAGAGAGAGAGGAGCAAAACAACAACCAAAGCTAAAAAGTATCTGAAAGACGGGAGATAAAAATAGACTTCCTCACACAACAAGAAACTTGAAGACACCTCTTTTTGTGTAAGAGCTGACACCATTTTGAGTACGCAGTAAGCGACAGGCAAAAAGCAGGCGGTTTCTCTTTCTACCCTTTCCTTCAGTTCTCACTCTGAAGCCATTTGATTTGTTTGAGGCCCGAGTTCAATCAGCGGCTCTGCATCTCCTCGGCTTCTTCTTTCAACTGCTGCCAAGTAACTTTAGCAGAAAGGCACGGAAAGACAAAGCTAACTTCCCTAAACGCGCCAAAGCGGCACGGAAAATAGACATACCGCCAGGCCTATTTGTGGGTCTTTGGTCTGAATTTCTGTCTCCAGCTCCTCCTCCTTAATTAAAGCAGACTTGCTTCGGAGAAAGTGTCCTTCGGCATGTCGATCTTCTTTACTGTTGATATCATTCACAATAAAAGGTGACTCTCAAGACCACGAGTGACAGAAAACAGGATGAAAATTTTACTGCCAAATATCATATCATTGGTCATGCCCAATGGAAATACAGGGATGCTCTACCAATCACTGAGACATATGATGTCTCCACTGACAAATCTGTACACTTTTTTATAGTGACTGGGTTAGCAGAGTAAGGTGAAAGATTAAACTATTTTCTTGTGAATCTTTTTCCGCCTATTTGCTCAGTCAGTCATTTCCTTTCACACACACACACACACACACACGCACACACACTCAAACGCTTGCACACATCCACGCTCTAGCCTCATCTTCCCCGCAGTGATGGCGTGGATAGCAGGCTGTGTGTTAATGACTCCCGCCCCTTTGCTCACCTTCATTCTGCTTGCCTATCACACCTAAATCTCATCCCAGAAAATCAATTTTCTCTCTTGTCAAATTCCATCTCCCCTCTGTCTGTGCCTCAGAGAGAACAGCCCCCCTCCACCCCCCTACCGTCTTTCTCAGCTGAAGGAAAGAGCTGACACACATAGAGAGTGTGCAAATATACTGCGCTAGCTTTGTGCTTCTCACTTCTCTCTCGTTTCACTGATGCACCTTTCCTCTCTTTCTTTCATCCTTCATCCTCCATTTTTTCCCCCCTCTCCTTCTCCTGTGTCGCTCCGTTATGCTGGTGTTCTGCTGAAGATTGCAGATATAGGTTAAATGGAAATTATATAACCAGCGGATGAATTAGGAAATGAATCAGTAACACACAATGAGCAGCATCTGTGGCGGCATAAAGAGATCAGACACAGACAGATTAACTGCAGTTTAGACACTTTGGCTCTCTGTGCTAAGCTATATATATTTGTGTGTGTGTGTGTGTGTGTGTGTGTGTGTGTGTGTAATTGCTGTTTCAGTAGATGGCAGTGTTGAGTTGAAGTCACACTGTGGAATGCAACAGGCGATCGTGAAAACAAGGAGTGAGTGAAAATGATGAAGAAAGAGATAGCAAGGAAAAGAGTTTGAGGCACCCTTGTGTCATGCTATAATGCACATACCCTCAGATATACACACACACACACACACACACACGCACAAATGTTTTATGGATAAATATAGATAGATAAATCGATCCTGTACATATTACACGGCACGCCTTAACTATAAAATGTATCCTGTTTAAAAATTAATAAGTTGCGCATTTTAGGTAATACTCCTATATAATTCAGTGTGTATTATGCATGTGTGTGTGTGTGTGTGTGTGTGTGTGTGTATTTGTTAAATGATACAGCAGCAGATGGGAGACTTTACGAGTGTTGACTGCGAGCCGAATCCTGCGGTTTACCGAGCACACTTGCCATCAAGGATGCGAGAGGGAGAAACGGATATGCCATGTGCGAGTGTGCGAGCGTGAGCGTGTGTGTATTTTGGCCGCACTGCTGTATGACACTGCCGTGCCAGGTGTTTGCATCTGGAGCATTCCAGAAAGACAAAGCCTGGCTTGATGGATGGCTATCTGGAAGTCTTTCCACAAGGTTACACTGGTCAGAGAGAGAGCAAGAGAGAGAGAGAGAGAGAGCGAGAGACAGCGTGAGAGTGCGAGAGATCAATGTGGAAAACGATAGAGAGATAGAGCTGTTTTGGTATTGTGTGGTTTAATACACATGAGATAACAGTGAGGGCTGCTTCCTGGAGAAGGCAGTCATCGTTTAGAAAAGGGAGACCCAGAGGAACCGTCTGGCTATAGCTAGGGGTTTGTTTATTTAAATACATATGTGTGTGTGTGTATGTGAGAAAGAAAGAATATGTGCATACTGAGTGCTGAGAAAATGCCCATCTGTGATTGAACTGCACCTGTCATCACCGGTTAGACCCCTATGTCCAGATCATGTATTCACAAAAATGCAAACACACCCAGGTGGCTGGTGGCTAATAGTGGAACAGGCCCATATGCCTGCGTCCAGTGCTGTTGTTGGCGGTCTGTTTCTATGCTGATGAGAGAAAATCGTGTGCTAGAGGATCCCAGGGTCCAACTCCACACTGAGCCGGAGCTAAAAATAATAGCACAGAGAGCCAATGCTGGCCTCGCACTCTGCCACACACATACACGTGCACATGCTGAAAGCGTCAGGAGGCTCTTCTACTCAACCAACACCAGCTGGATGAATTTCGGAGAGTTCAACACGACGTGTCCACGATAAACACTGCAATGAGGCGAAACACTAATTCTTCAAAGTTTCAGATTTAATGCTGGTGATAGACCAGGATCAAGTGCATCAATGAATCGATATTTTGTATCGCCATGTATTTGAATTCTAATGAGCCTGTATTATCACGTACTGCATACGGTGAAAACTGTGCGGCATTCTTAAATAAAGAAAACTTTATTAAAGGAAGTAATGTAACATTATTCCATCCATCCCATGGCAGGGGATGCCCTGGACAGGGTGCCAATCCATCGCAGGGCACAATCACACACACACTACAGACAATTTGGAAATGCCCATCAGTCTACAACATGTCTTTGGACTAGGGGAGAAAAAAGGCATACTTGAAAGGAAACCCCTGATGCACGAGGAGAACATGCAAGCTCCGCACACACAGGGTTGCGACTTGAATCGAACCCTCAACCCTGGACGTGTGAGGCAAACATGCTAACCACTAAACCACCAAGCCAGGTTTCTAATTCCCCCATCTAAACCACAGTAACACTGAATCAACTAAAATAATTCACTAAATTCATAGCTCACTCAATATGCTCACGGGAGTGTAATATAATGTATATAGCCATTGAGATTCATGGCAGAATGAGTCACTCCAATAATTGACTCCTCATTACAATTACATTTTTAATTGCTTCATTAAATCAAAGCATTACTTAATTACGTTAGAATTGATTACAAGTGATCTAGCATTCAAATATAAGAAGAGAAAGTATGCCATAAATGACCTGTATTTATTTCATCTCCTTTTCCCATGCGAGGCAGCATGAGTCATTTGGCTGTCGTGAACTGCAGACGGGAGGACACATGAGTTCAGAGACTATTCCAGGAACACTGGGCATGAGGTGGGAATCCATATGGAATGGGATGCCAGTCTATCACAAAGGCAACATGCCCATGCACACACACACACACACACACACATTCATACCTAGGGGTAATTTACACCATCCAGTTCGCCTACAGGCATATTTTAGGGATGTGGGAGGAAACCAGAGACCCTGAAGGAAACCCAGACAAACATGTGAAGCTCGAGCTCCAGCAGATTGAACCGGGAAACCCTGGAGGTATGAGGAGGCAATGCTACCTCCTGAGATGCCAAGCCACCCAGGAAATATTATAAAAAGATTCAATTCAACTCTCAAACAGTGAAATGATTTCTGACAGCTCTACAACACACCGAGTTGTCCTCAAGTGCTCAGGCATTAGCTGGAAATTATCTGTAGAACGTTATCTGTGTTGCTGTAATTACTAGCTGACAGATTTACAATTAGGAATATTATTATAAGATAACGAATAAGAAAATGATCTTACTATTAACAGAAGAATAAATGATGAATAATAATACATGAACGGAGACGCTTGGAGATGTGCGCCACGAAACATCATGTACGCCATCGCCGGTTGTCGCGATCTGCTCTCGTATCCACGCACTCGCACGTTGTGGCAAATGTGTCACTAGATTTACTCTAGCTCCCTGTCATATGTGCTGCATATGAGCGTACATATCCTATTTCTAAATAAAAAAAATAAATCGCATCATGTGCTCACATCCCAGGAGAGAGCGGATGGGAATATGAGTTTTGGCAAGCATTTGCTATATGCATACGTATCCATTATTCATAAAACACATCATCCCTCCCATCCCTGTCTCAAGCTGTCTCACACAGAGAACACACTAACAGGTTTTCACTTCTACACCTGTGGTACACAGTATGCTTCCGTGAATTCGTGTGTGTGTGTGTGTGTAAGGTAGAGAAAGGAGGAAGGTAGAGAAGGGATGTGTAATTGCTTCCCGCTTTTTGTGTTGTGTGCACACATATCGAGCACTGCGGGTCCAATTTTGTGTTTGCCGTCTATTTCTGTAAGTAAACGTTCTATGCAGCAAACGATCTGCCTATGTAGTGAATGTGTGTGAGTGGGAGAAAAAAAAATCAGTTTGACTGGGATGTGTGTGTGTGCGTATGTATGTGTGTGTGTGTGTGTGTGTGTGTGTATGTATGCGTATGTTTGTGTGTGTGTGTTTGTATGTGTGTGTGTCTGTATGTTTGTGTATGTGTGTGTGCGTGCGCGTGTGTGTTCTTGTATGCGTGTGTGTGTCTGTTCTTTTATGTGTATGTGTGTGTCTGTATGTTTGTGTATGTGTTTGTTTGTGTATGTATGTGTGTGTGCGTGTGCGTGTGTGTGTGTATATGTGTGTCTGTGTGTGTGTGCCACAGATGAAGGACAGTGTTGGGTCGTCCTTCTCTATCACAGAAACCAGGACATCCCATCCATTCCTCTACTCCTCACTCCACCCATCACGCTGTTACAGTAGCATAATTGGAGCAGGAAAAAGACCTTCGTAGTACTTAAAAGGTAATTTTCCCCTTACCTTATTTTTACAATCTCCCTTGGCCTTCCTAATATATGCATATTAACTGTTCTAATTTACCACTAAATTAACAAGACTGACCTCAATTAGGGCAGTAAATGTAAGCGGATGCTCGCAGGATAGCGCGCGCAACTGGTTTACGAATCTTGGCACATATAAAAAAAAAAATAAAAAAATTTAAAAAAAAGAGAGAGAGAAAGAAATTGCTCGTTTAATCCATTGCCTTTACACAAAGGACTCACGTTTAATCAAGAGCTCTCACGCCTTCTCGCTTCGTCCCAAAGAGGCGCCTCTGTTTGGCACAAACAAACAGTCCTGCTTCTGTGGCTATTAGCATCTCCCAAACTGTCAAACTGAAAGCTAACGTTTTAATGACTGCTGGCTGAGGGTTTGTCACTTTCATGTGGTGGGATGCAGGCGAGGAGGCCACGGGAAACTGAACGCCTGAGACGGAGGTGGTTCATCTGAAACGACCAGACACAGAGGTCAAAGCTTGGACCAGAAATAGGATTTTCGATGTGTGTGTGTGTGTGTGTGTGTGAGAGAGAGAAAAAGGGCAACACTGGAAGCAGATTCATCATAAATGAAGAGCATAGACATAGAGCTTTGAAGTTTGGTTCTTACAAAGCTTGGGAAAGACCCAGGGGTACTGTGTATTTGAGTGTGTGTGTGTGTGTGTGTGTGTGTGTGTGTGTGTGTGTGAGCACAAGTCCTAGCCAGTGCCCCTAGGGAGAGAGCAACTTCAAATGCACAGTTAATGAGAGAAGCAATAAGTAGCATCCTAACCCATCAGCGCTCCAGCCGTAACACACACCCTCCTCCTGCGCCTCCAGGGACGAGTGCAGCCTAATGATGAAACCGAAATCTCATTGACTGTAATTCAAAGGTTAGAGCAATTGTCCTTTGACTCTGTTAGCAACACACACATGCGTGAATGCTGCAGATGAATGTCACATGTTTGATATAAGAACACGTTACATTTTTTAGACGTGGAAAACAGGTGTGTGTGTGTGTGTGTGTGTGTGAGAGAGAGAGATAGATTCTGTTAGCTATGAGAATCAGTTTGTATTGCTGTACATCACTGCAAGTTGATTGGTCTCTGGCACACGCACACCTTATTTCCAGCTTAGATTGAGAGACAGTGAGTAGGCTCTATATTACAGTGTGTGTGTGCGGGTGAGCGTGTGAGTGTGTGTGTGTGTCCGCCCCATGGTTCATCTATTCACATTAGTGACAGGAAATGAGAGGCAGCTGAAATCCTGAGCTAGATCAATGCTACAGTCAGACAGCGAGACAGCAGCATCCGCACCGTCTGCCTTTATTATCAGGTCCTAACTCACAGTCTGCCTTTATTATCAGGTCCTAACTCATCAAATATATATAACGGGAAGTGTTGCGGACCAACCAAGAAGTGGACGTACATGAACGTCCACTGACAAAGACACGACCGACATGGTTCTCTATGCATGGACACTTTTGGGACACACTGTATAACTGTAACACGTTAACACTAAGACCAACAATGGGATGGGACAGACTTTACAGAATAACTTAAAAACAAGTTCTTATGTTGATTTATTCCAATATTTGAAAACTGGATCAATATAGTAATTCTGGTTAGCTGAGCTGTACTTAAGCTTTTATGATATCTATGCATCTTCGGACCCCTGCAATGGCATTAGCAATGCAGAACCACACGTTCTTTCTATACAAGTAGTCCCATCTCTATATTGAGAAATTACACATTGTATTCTTAATTTATGAATACATTTAACTGAAAAATCTCTATCGTTCTGCAAAAATATGTATTTCGCATATACTTCTACACCTATCCTTAGATTTTTATTACAAATGAGCTTCAGTGAATGGGGTTTCCATTCAATTCTCAGTACACAGGTATGTGTGAAAACTTTTCGTTTACTCTTCTATGCCTGTATACAGTACTTTAATGATTTATAACACCATTCTCCAGTGTCACCCAGAAGATGATATTATGTGAGGGGAGCCTGAGAAGTTAACACACTTGCCTCGCACCTCTGGACTTGAATTCTGCGTCCACCTTGCATGCGTGGATCCTGCATGTTCGACCCATGCTTCGGGGGCTTCCTCCGGGTTTCCTCTCACAGACCAAAGACATACGTTGTAGGCTGATGAACATTTCCAAATTTTCCCTAGTGTGTGAATGGGTATGTGCATGTGTGCGCGATTGTGCCCTGCGATGGGTTGGCACCCTGTCCAGTGTGTGCCCCGCCTTGTGCCCCAAGTTCCCGGGGATAGGCTCAGGGCTCCACACCTGTATAGATAGCGATAAGGTTTAAAGTGCCAGACAAACCTGTTCCTCACTTTTATTTGTGTGCTTGTTCAAGTGAGCTTCATTAAGAAAGAGTTATGAAGTATGAAAGTAATGAATGTGTATGTGTGGGTTTAGAGGCCTCAGCTCTCTTTGTAGTCTCAGTGATGTTCTTTGCATGTCTTCTGCTCTCTCTAGTTATACAGCAATTTATTGACACTGGAGAAAAATGCTTTTTGAGAGGTGTTTTGTCAAACAAAACAACAACAACAAAAAAATACTGTGCAACCTGAAGTGGATGTAGATCATTGAAAAAAAAAATAAAAAATCATATCTGCTGCTGGTTATGTGAACATAACCGCTATCAATCTTGCAAAATGTTGCAACAGACATGCAAACTTGGATATAGATAGACAGGCAGACTGACAGGCAAGCAGACAGACAAAGCAGACCAAATGACACATGCAAATACCAATGCTGTACAAATCCAGAGCTAGCTTGCCAAGCATGATTGATTGGAAACATCACCGGACCAGAAGAGGCTACATTTCATCACTGACTATTAACGGATTGGCACGGTGAGCCAGGAATCAATGTAACGGCCTCTCAAGGACTCATTAATTCTTTACAACTAGCCGCTGAGGTAATCTTTAGTGGGGCCTTTGGTTTCGCATGGACCCTTGATCTGAAGGAAGCCACCAGTAAGTCAGTGACAGACAGTAGGGGAGGGGGGAAAAGATCAAAAAGCTTCTCTTCAGAGATGACACTCTGTGGTTTTGTTTCAGAGGAAGAGACGGCAAGAGAGGTGTGTAAAAGAGGACATGAAGCTGACACACAACGGGTCAGCCAGAACATCAGGGAGCTCTTCACCTAAAGGCCATATAGCTGGGAACCTTGGATTACCATAAGTACTACTAGACACATCAGTCAAATCTGACAAAGACGAGAGAGAGAGAGAGAGAGAGAGAGAGAGAGAGAGAGAGAGAGAGAAAGAAGGTGGGGGGAAAGCAAACGGTTGCATCCTTCCTAGTCCCTTTAGGGAAACAGGGATGTAATTTGAGTGCACTATCGTCCTTCCCTGGCCTGTTGTGTCCCTCCTGTTATTTCGCCCTTGACTCCTCTTGCCCTGCTGCATCTGTTAATAGTGACCCGTTTAGCAACTGATATTGAAACAGACACACTATACACAACATATGCTTCCTGTTTCATATGCACCATATGCTAATCTCTCTCTCTCTCTTTCTGGCCTTTAGTGCTCTTATGAAATGACATTCTATTCTTGCACTCAATGCTACAATTTGGCACATTCACAAACACAAACCCCATACACACGTTTTCACACATTACTTTCTGAACGAAATGGAAAACTCCTCCTAAAAGTGTTTTCACGTTCAGCATTTTTGTGTTCTCCGTAGCCAGCTCATGTTTTACATTTTAAGCCGCTTCTACGGGAAACGGCTAAAAGGCAGGTGGAACGTGGCCGCTTTAATAAAACAAAAAAAACAAACAACAAAAAAAAAAAAACACGAGCGCAAGCAGTTTTTCAGTCACAGTGGAGTGCTTCCAAAGGTGGGAAAAGAAAAGGTCAAAAGTACAGAGTAATCTCAAGTGCATTTTTAACCTCCTGACCAATCAGGTCGCAAGTTGAGCCAGAAGGTTTTTTTTTTAAATCTTAGTGAGTGAATATAAAGCCATACTGAAATGGAAATATTTAATTACCAGTATTCCGACACTGCAGTATAACTAAAACGAACAATTAAGCTGGTTTTGGTACATTTCCAGACGTGTGATGTGATGTCCCACTTTAACTTTGGAGGCGTCCAGTCATATCAGTAGACAAGCAGCTCCTCAGTTTTTGATTTGCTGCGTCCTTATCCTCCTTTCTTCCTCCTTTCTACCTCCTTATCACTGCAGTTTAATCTTTTATAAATAACATAAAATAATAAATCTAATCTATATAGAAAGCTGGGATATAAGCGATATTATGGTTATTGTGTGCGCTTTGTGTGAGTGAATCCCCCCCACAGCAGCAGGTAAGGCCCCCGGGTGAGCGTTATTTCTGTAAAAAGAAGACACAAATATGAAAGCACCCTAAGCCTGTTAGAACAAATTTCAGTACTCAAGTATGATTTACATTTTTGCCTCATTATGTATACAAAGGCAATAAACCCATGCTCAATTATTTTAGATTCTTTATGAAATTATAATAATTTTTATTTTTTTGCACAATGTATTTTTTTTTTCTTAAGCTTTTTGGCCTTCTCCCTCGATGTAGGAAAAAACAACAACCTTGCTCTGAATATTAATTGTGTACTTAATTACAATATATGATTATGAATACATTTTCCAATGATATCTCTGTTAAAAATGATATGGTTAACAATTTCCAACAGAGCAGTGTGATACTACTGCTCATTTTAGTTCTATTTCTGCCAGTATAAAATTATAGGCTAATATATTTTTAAATGCAATGTAATAAATAAATAAATAAATACATAAATTGACAGCACTAGTACCCTCAAGCTGCCATAAAGTGTGTGGGATCGGAGATGTGTGTGTGTGACATGCTCTAATCAGTAGTGAGCAGATAGGGTAAGCGGTGTAATAACACAGCGACGCTGGGTGCATGGCATTACAGATAGAGGAGAAAAAGCAGCCCGGTGAGAAGGTTATGGAGTTACACAGAGTGCTCATGGAGCTCGAGATAAGTCGTTGGTGGGCAGGGGGAAAAAAAGTGATGATGAAGCTAAAAATATAGGTGGAAAGGAAAGAGACAGGGAGGAAGAATAAGAGAGAGAGAGAGAGAGAGAGAGAGAGAGAGAGAGAGCAAGGGTGGAAAAAGAGGAAGCAGGGCAGGAAAGAAAGAGCTTTCATGACACTCGCCACATGGCCTGTCTCTATTGATGTATGAGGAGCCACTATGTCCCAGCTTGCATAGAGGTGACACTACACACACTACACTACACACACATACCCCTTCCAAGCTCAAGGGCACCAACACAGTAATAATGGTGTATAATTTATTATGCACCTGCATGTGTGTGTGTGTGTGTGTGTGTGTGTGTATATGGGTGTGCCATACAGATTCATACCCTGGCCTTTGTTTTTTGATGTTAAACCCTCTACGTCTGTGTCTGGACTAATCCTGATCCACGAGTATCGTGCGTGAACTGATCGTTGCCTTGCTGCCTTGTCCGTCTGCTGTCTAGACGAGAGCACAACAAATCAGAGTGGAAGCCTGAAGGGGCCTAAACCTCGTTATAGCTATTACACGTTCCATCTGTCCCTGTCCTTTCCCTCTCCCTCTCGCTATCTCTCTGTATGTTTGATCATAGTTGATCCCCAGGAATCAGGCAAGCTTTAGAGCAGACACACCTCGCGGGAGCTGGATAGCGCTTTGTCTCCTTCACAACACATGATGACAGACCTGCTCTTCTTTTGCATCAGGACCGCTCACCTGTATCCTAGCAACCGCCTCCCTGCTGTGGCGGCCACTCCATGCAGAGATAAGCGAGCGATCAAGAGGGCACGGAATGAGTTATACGTCTCAATTTTTTTCTTTCACCTTTTTCTTTATGGGTCACCGTTTCTTTACTTATTTATGTCACCCTGTTAGCACATTCTCTTAGAACCAAATCAATTCTATATGAATTCCTCTTTTACATATTCAAAATAAAAGAAGAAGAAGAAGAAGAAGAAGAAGAAAAAAAGACTACCCTGAATGATAACTTCTCTTTGGTTCTGTTCTGTTCTTTTCTTTGCTCTCCTCTACTTCCTGTATACGATTATGATTATTGCCCATATGAGAGTGCGCATATTATGATTCTCTTCGAGCACATACAGTACATCTCTTTCCTGACTGTAGTTTCTGCTGAAGTACCTGGGATTGTAATTCATCCCTGTAGAGAAGGTAAGGCAAAGTGGGATCTTTTAAGCATCTGCAAAGAATGAAAAAACAACAAAAAAAAAAACCCCGCCATCACCTCTCCTCAATGCACTTTTGTCATCTCTATGGTGCCAGGATTACGGGGCCGGTCTCAGTGGAGCCACACTCGGTGTCCTCACTGAGCAAAGTGCTGCAGCAGCACATTTCACCATGTTCAGTTACACATGCACGCAGCCACTGAAGGCCAAAGACAGTCTCAGTTGGCCTACAATTAAGTCCGCTAGGTCTTAGCGGAGAAAATTCAAATAAGCAAATCTAACTAACACATCTCCATGTTGAATGCATATTTAAATTGCTTACTATCTCAAAACAGTAAGTGAGTTGCGACAGGCACTGTCTTAAATCCAGCTCTTTATTTAAATGCACGAAATGCTAAACTAGCCCAAGGATCTTTGCTGAAATAAAGAACTACTTAGACGAGATAAGATTTCCAAACATATGTCGGTTAACTAATGATGCCGGAGGATGTTGTAGTAATTATGATCAATTCACACGGGATAACAGATCTCTGTATAAATCACACAGACAGATGTGCCTTCACTTGTATACACTAAAAAATACATGTCTACTAAACATACGCCTCGTTTTATTACATTGCTTGCTTTGTCCTTTTTCATAGCCACTTGTTTTAGGTCACATGACCATGGCAGATACACTATATGGCCAAAAGTATGTAGACATCTGACCATCACACCCATATGTAGGTCTTCCCAAAACTCTTGCCACAAAGTTTGAAGCAAACAATTGTATATGATGTCTTTCTATGCTGTAGCATTACAATTTCCCTTCAAAGGAACTAAGGAGTCCAAACCTGCTCCAGTGCAAAGACAATGCCCCTGTGCACAAAGTGAGGTCCTAGAAGACATGGCTTGCCAAGGTTGGTGTGGCCTGCACAGATCCTCAATCCCACTGAACACCTTTGCAATGAACTGGAACTCCACCTGCACCCCAGACCTCCTTCAGATGACTACAGTGCCTGACCTCACTAATACTCTTTGACCGTATGAACAAAAATATCCACAGCCACGCTCCAAAATCTAGTGGAAAGTCTTCCCAGAAGAGTGGAGATTGTTATAACAGTAAAGATGGACTAAAGCTGGATGATTTAAATATGGCTGCAATGTCAGGTGTCCACAAACTTTTGGCCATATAGTCTATACGTAGGATTTATCTGCACTAAAGAAATCAGTAATGCACCTAAAACCCTAAGAAGTGTCATTTCTCCAACACATCCTTTTAAACACTGTGTACATTTTATTGTTCTATCTTTTACATTCAGTCGATACATACAGTCGATACCTGCTTTCGTTTCTGTTTGAGTCGACAGAACAGAGCATTTCCTGCAGTGTCTTATACAGATGAAAAATTGCAAAACGGGTTTTCCGACAGGATAAAATAGAATCTTTTCCAACATCTCAGTTTGAATGGGGTATACTGCATATTACATGGGGTAGCATCTACTGGTTATTTTATAGAAAGTAAAGAAGAAGAATAAAAAGAAGAAGAAGAAGAAGAAGGAGAAGAAGAAGTTTTCAAATGTGACGTAATCTTTCCAGATGTGTGCACACACAGTCCATAATGAAGACTAAAATCCCAGAGGTAGTAATTACATTACCCCACCTCGCCATGTAAAACTAGTTCAATCCGAATAGGGCTTAAAATAAGTGACACACAACACAAAAGAAATACCCTTGTTTTTGTCCTGGAAGCTGCAACAAGCCTTATTCTTGTTCACAACACAAAGCTACCACCTGCTTCCCTCCGGCTATGATGGACAAATCTCAGGCATTGGTATTTGTGATTCGTTCACTGAGCTTTTCAGTTAAGCCGCCACTGCATTCGGCTAGGCAGGAAGGCGGCTCTGTAAAGCAGAGGGGGGCCGGGTGGAGCCTGAGGGACTGGCGGCGGATCCGGCACAACATTACACGGACGACTCAAGGACGAAGAAAAGATGTGCAGATATTTGAATACAAGAGCAGAGACAGAGGGGGAGAGATCGGGTGGGGGGTGGGAAGGGGACACTTGTGCTGATTCCTGCACTTGCTGACTGGCCCATCTGTTGAGCACAGTCTCCAGGGAGGGGAGTGCAACGCAGGGCTATGTGACACATCTGCCCTTAACCGAGGGCTTTTAGAGAGGGGACAGAGGTACAGACATCGGGTTCAGCTCCATGGCTCAGGTGGGGGCTTCTAATGAGAGCCATCGAAAACTAATGTCTCTCTTATATTCGCTTTGTCTCTTTGTCTCCATCAGTCAGTGTGGCATTCACTAGTTTTATATAATAATAATAATAATAATAATAATAATATGTTTCTTTTTATAGTGTCATTCTACACACTATATGTTCTTTTTTTCCTAATTCATTCCGTTCATATTCTCAATATCAGGCCCATGACCCGAGCGCTGTAAGGACATAATATATATTTAAAAATATATATTTTTTTCTATAAGCTCTAACCATATGGCGAGCTCAAACATAAAACCATATCCGAGAGGGCAAAGAGTGTTTGCAGAAAATAGTTACACTCTTAAAGATGTCCTTCACAGCACCAGTCAGGAAGCCTTTTGGAAGCCGTGAGCTGTAATAAAGCATACAATATCCATGAGTGAGTCACTAGCTAATGGAGATTATCAAAGGCTACTACCAGAGGAAGACTGCTGGGAACCAGTGGAAGAAAATTCCCATTCCCCATCTGACAAATCAAATAACGAGTGGAAGCATGTAGATTAATGAGTATAGTCACGAAAACACAAATGCATACAATACACACCAATGAATGCAAACCAGAGTCAGTAAAGCCAATTCAAACAGGAAGTCACATTGTTTGAGACTATTTTGAAAGCATCAGAGTTACAACCAAATCCATTGTGCTTAGCCTATTGAATGATTTACACATCTGTTTAAAAATATGAATTATTATTATTTTTTTACACACCAGATGTTTGTCCCATTTCGATAATAATCTGTTTATGATTGTTGTATCAATTCATTTCGATTATTGCCTTTTATATCAATGCATTGATCCAAATCATCATATTGTAACACCACTACATGCATCTCAACAATTTTCATTTTCCATAACAGTTCTGTGGACTCACGACATCTGCCGACCCCATGTGTCCTGTGCATTTCTTCAGGCTATCATTTCGACATAAAAATCCCACTCTCACACTTTTTATATGTGGCAATCTAAATGAAATCATGATCCACACCATCCATAATCATGACTGTGAAGCCTGTAGTTGAGCAACAGTAATGATACTCATGACACAAACATCTATACTACTAGCTACTGCTACTACTACTGCTGCTTCTACTACTACTACTACTGCTAGCTACTACTACTACTGCTAGCTACTGCTACTACTACTACTTATACTGCTTCTACTACTGCTTCTACTGCTACTACTACTGCTAGCTACTGCTACTACTTCTACTGCTTCTACTACTACTACTGCTACTACTACTACTACTACTACTGCTGCTGCTTCTACTACTACTACTACTACTACTGCTGCTGCTGCTGCTGCTTCTGTAACAGGTATGGAAAGTATTCCATACATTTAATGTGTAGAATTACACAAAAGGAAACATATACCTTATGTAGATGTCTACTTGTGAGAGTATTTTCCCTTTTAATTGTTATGATGTCATTGGTCTGTGTAATTTCCTGTTTTGGCTCCTCCTCTTCCCTTTCGCATTGTAATTGAATGGGAGAGGTAGGTTTCATTTTGAATTCTCAATAATCTTGTTTAATCTTTATTTAAATCATCATTTATATACATATATACTCATTTTAATTTGTGTGTATAATGTTATTTTACTTACCTGTGTGATTGTTTTTGTTGTTTTACCCTCCTTTTTGAGTAATTTTTTTGTGTCTTGTTTCGGAATGTGGAGATGAGAGCACATGGTAACCATTGCGTGTGTTTATTTTGTAGAGCACAGTGTAAGGGTGATTCACTTAGGGAGGCTGCTTGTTTGTGTTATCAGGTATGGTTTTTGTTTTATATTATTTTAATTTGTTACTTGGGTGAATTCCGCCCTTTCGCATTGTAATTGAATGGGAGAGAGCACAGTGTAATGCTTGTTTGCTACTACTACTATATAATAATAATAATGACAAATACTGTATGCTGCTTGTTTATCGTTCCACTATCTCATGTCGTGTTTGACCTATATTATAATTACAGGTGACCAGACTTTGACGGGGAATTTGAATCTCTTTAACAAATCTCTTCAATTGAATCTCTTTAAAAAAAAAACAATACACACACACACAAACCAGCTCTCACCTATTACACGACAACCAGAAAGGATGAAGGCTAACGTGCTCCCACTGAGACTCGCAAATCCAACACATGACAAGTTAAAGCACTCCATTGAAAGCGCTAGCTACCCTCTTCCGCATACATGAGCGTACAGACGCTCACGATTTTACAGTGTCAATGTGATTGACAGGGAAGAGACAGTAATGCCATCCCTCTCACCCTGAGAGCACAGATAATTTTGCCCTCTTGGACTCCCAGACACAGATGGCTGTGGCATTGTCTGGATTCAAACTTACGGACAAGAGGGTGAGTGCTTTTTTCGTCGTGCCACTCGGGATGAGTTTTTTTGAGCAGGATTTTTATGACAAATGTGATTATGTGCATTCGGATAAAATACACTTTTAAAGCTGTGAATGTTAATACGCAAACCCCAAACCATGACCTGTAAAGGTATGCTGATACAGTTCTCTACAGCAAATATACTCAAGGTTACTGCTAACCATTTATCAGTAACCATACTACTAAATCCCAAATGATTTTGCTTGTAGTACAGTCTCTGATTTCACCACGCTGCAATGACGTGAACTGTACTGTGTTTGTAGGTTGAAGATGCTGTATACTACATGTGTGTTATGCGAGGCTTTAAATCACTGATAGAGTCGGTTACTGTGATAGTGTTTACCGATGAAGTAGGACAGCAGGATGGCCAGCAGGGCGGCGCCAGCAATGGCTGTAACAGCGGCACATTTCCAGCTACAATACTTGGAGGGCTTCTTCAGTTTGAAGGCGCTTCGGGAGAAGGTGTTTCTGGGTAGGAGCCGTGGCGGGGGCGAGTACACTGTGCCCGACGTCAGTGGATAACCTGGAGACGAGCTGCTGAAGAGCGGTGTGGTTCCTGATGATGTCTTAAACAGGAAGTGCCTGTTGGAGAAAGAGCGAGTTAACAATTTGTTGAGTAAAAAGCATTCGTGGTCTCAGTGATGAGGCAATAAGTGTAGTGGAGATAGAGGACACAGTGAAAGAGAGTCAGAGGTCAAATCAATCTCAGGTTCAGAACGACCATCATTGTCTCTGACATTGTGAGTAGCTTCGTATACTCTGTATCTGTGTGTGTGTGTGTGTGTGTGTGTGTGTGTGTGTGTGTGTGTGGACACAGGGGGGTGCAGAGTGCTGCAGGGATGCAGTGGGGTGAAGGATACTGTGTCCAAAGCTCCTCAGTGCGGCTCTGTGGACATATGGCACACGGACATACAGTGCTGCAGGCTGCTGCTGGCCCAATGAGGGACACAACACAAACACTCAATAATTCAGGATGCTTTGCTCTATGCATGTCCAGCACACACTCACACAGCCCGTATTCTGATGGGGACATTAGTGACAAAGCTCGGAGGAAGCTGGTGGTGCCACGGGGTGCCAATGATAATGAACTGATCCAATTTAAAAAAATTATTATTATTATTTTTTTTACATTTTATGGTGCTAAATAATCTTTGTTCCATTGAGACCCACTTTAAAATAGAAAACCGCTAAACACCACTCTGTCCTTTCTCCTTTCTTGAGCATGAGAGCATTCAGTGCTTAAGGCACTTTTAACGCCGCTTTCGAAACAGAAAATAATCCAAACAATTAAAGATAGACGACCAAAACAAAGCAAAAATAAATAAATAAATCTATTTCGCTTGCAGTGATGCCACTCTTTGATTCAACATGAAAGAAGTGCCTGGACTTAGATTTCTTTGTTTGATTGATTGATCGGTGCTGACAATGCAAAGGAGCTGAATAAGCTAATCAAGAAAGCTGGCAAAACTAGACATCCTGGCGGCGGTGGTGGTGGAAATTCGGATGGTGGACAAAATTAAGAGGATCATGGACAATAGCAAACACCCGCTCCATGCCACACTGGCCAAAAAGCGGAGCTTCTCCAGTAGATTACGGCAGCTTTGCTGTAACAAAGAAAGGTACAGGAAGTCATTCTTTCCCACTGCTCTCCGACTCTACAATGACTCATCAACGAGGTTGGGACTTTGAAGACGATGGACACGTCTTCTGATTTTGCTTATCTGTCTACTACACTGCATATTGCACAACAATTTTTACAGAGGGTCACTGCACATTCTTACACACGCCCTGCCACTTTACCCATGACTTATTGCTTATGACTACTGTACATTTTTATACACACATTAACACAACTGTTCATCACACAGGTCTAAGTGTACAATTTTAAACCTGCCAACCTATAATATATTTCATACTGTTAATCTGTACAGGAATCCTACTCTGTAAGTAACTTGGAGCCCTATTTATATGTATTTTTTTTTTTATCCTCTCTTATTTGCAGTGTATATTTTGAGTTTATTGTGCATTTTTTAAAGTCTGGTGAACTCTTAAGTCTAGTCCTCACTGTTGCTCGTGTTGTGGCTGACCCTTGGGGATCAATAAAGTACTCTCTCTCTCTGTTTAGTTAAACAAAAAAAATCTATTAATATGAAGTGAAAATGTGGTAAAACAAAAAACATTTTCAATGCACTTACAATCCATTTGATTAAAACCATTATTTGTTCATGTGCCAGTACTCTTTGGAAAAATAAAACTGCACAGACATTGCTTTGAAAGCACTAACATTGGCATCAGTGAACCCCGATCACTAAGATTTGTCATGTTTAAATTAGTGTGCTTCATGTGTGACTGAGTTTTGCATAACCAGACAGCAGCAAGCATTGCTCCAAGGTTCAATGCAAAGTACCATTAACTACTCTTAGTACCAATATTGAGCCGGAGCTAAAATAAATACTGTTAATAATAACAACTGTTATTGAACCCAAGGGCAACGAAAACTGAACAGTTTTTTTGTGCCAAAAGTTGCAGTAAATTCTGAAGTCAAAAATGTATCGATTTAAAAAAAAATAATAATTCATAAATTAATAAAAAATTAATTAGAAATCTCATTGATTTTTTTCCCCTCAATGATGTAGTGGCAAACACTTGAAGTCAAGAGCAATAATTCAGTAATGATCCCGCTGGAGGAATGCATGACTACTCTTTTAATGAGAATTACTGTAAAAACAATCATCCTTCAAGATATAAAGCCATACTACTTAAGATTTGTAAGTGCATTCAAACACATCTTTATATTGCTATAATAAATAGAGAAACATCATTAAATGAAGTCCTCTGTAAAGCCTGGCTTTCTGTATACTACACTGAAATTCCATAAAGCACATCCAGGCTCACTGCAGCTGTAAAGGCACGCAGGTGCGAACGGGTGTTGCACAAAGCGCTTAAATGATTCCTCTCAATCTCTCAAAGGCATAACCACTTGAAAAATCCGAACAGGATCCTGCATTGCGTAGTTTGTGTAACTTCTGTGACACCTGCATGCAGAATGATCACTGGCATCCACGCTGCTCATCTACCCCGCCCGGACAAAGCCGCACTCCCATTAGCACACACTCCCGAGCAGATCGCACGCTACATTACATTATAGATGGAACTTGTGGTTTTTCGAGCTTTGTGCAAAAAAAATAAATAAATAAAAAAAAATCATTTAGCCTTTAATTACAGCACCCTGAGCTGCACCCCATGCCTTCACCTCAGTAAATGAAGGCTCTCAGATACTGGTGCCTTGGGGAAAGCAGCAGTAGAGAAGGCCGCTCTAAATATATTATCTGCAGCAATCAGCCAGGCTTGGGTCACCGGGTCCGTCAGTTTCATTAGGCCCCGGCCTCGATTAAGACTCTGATGGGAGCTAAAGTGAGAGGCTGAAAGCTTTCCTGGCCTCTGAGTGCTTGCCTGGAAGGTGTGTCCTGCCCTGGCCTTGGCACATAGATCTCTCCGGCCCCTTAACACTTAAACACCATGCGAGCCACCTTAATAACAACTTTCCACAAGATGGATTCCTATATTTCCAAACATGATCCCATTTTCCAGGGCTGAGCTGTGGTGCGTTTGGCTCAAAGCCCAGCTGTCTGTAGGGGTGTTTGCACTCCTGTCGCTCCCACACCAATCCATCAGCACGGCGTCAGATCCCTCCATCCGCAGCCCCAGTGGGGTCAAAGCCCTAGGACCAGATCAGTCAGGTGTTCTTAGCCATTATCTCTGGCTGCACCTGACCACCTGCAGCTCCACACACACACACTCACACACACAAACTTTATACAGTGACACAGATTGAATAGATTGTCTAGGAAAACCTGTATAAAATCATAGCGTGAGAAGAGACAAGGAAGAGATAGGATGCCTTTGTCCTCTATTCTGACCAGTGAGGGGGAAGAGAGTGACTAATTCACTAATGAATGGTAATAAATGATAATAATGCAGTAGGAATAATGAAGGCAAGGCAGTGGAAGATTCCACGTGCAGCTTTACATAACAAAGCTATTTCTCACTGCTGTGTCTGAAATTTCTGTCACCTCAGGCATTACTAATCATGCGCGCACACACACACACACACAAAGAGAAGGAGTTGGGAGGAGAATTGTAATTGTGTGTTTGAGCCGTTGTGTGCTGAGCTGGGAGTCTGGGTCACTGATGGAAAAAGCTAGCACTTACTCTCTCATTCTATTCATCTCCTGCTTTCTTGTGTCTTTTGCTCCTTTCTTCTTACATCTTCAATTGACAGTGTGCCACACACATACACTTCACCCTTCCCTCCTTCCCAATCCTCTTATTTATCTTCCTCTCCCTCCTTTCCCTCCGTCCCTTCACCCTCCCCTCTCGTTTCTCCTGATACACACAGTGAAACAGCCTCAACGGGCAGGAGGAGGAAGATCTCAAATCAGTCTCACACTGAAGGGCAATACGATGGACAGGGTGTAAAGGTGCCTGTCCAAAAATACCACACTACTTCCTCCAGGCCTCCTCTCTCTGTCACCGCTCCTCTCGCTTCTCCGTGACGGAGTGAGTTAGCCGCCACCCAGGCACCACTCGTGAGGTTGAGCGAGTCATCTTGAAATGCCACAGTATTTTTACCAGCACACGGGGTTGTTGCTACGCATTTAGCCGCTGACAGGGGTGATGCCGAGAAATTAATTAAGGTGATTTTGGGGTGGGAGAGAGTTGGAGGCAGTTTGTATGCTTGTGTGTGTGTGTCAGGGAGTGTGTGTGCAATCTACTGTGTGACACTTATTCCATTAGTTCAATGTCTGTCTGTGAGGTTCATTTAATTTCCATTTGCAAAGGAAAGTGAGAGTGTTGACTAGGTGTCGTAATTGTGAAATGAAATTAGAGAGCTTGATTTTTTTTTCTTTTTTTTTTCTTTCCTCCGTGGCTAATTGACAGTGATTTATGTCGAGCATTGTTTGGGAGGAGCGTGGGAAGACATGTCAACACCAGCTGGGACAGGAGACGGAAAGGAAGAGAGAGAGTGAGAGAGAGAGAGAGATTCAGATTCATACAATCCAATGAGTAATAAAACATATAAACCAGATAAAATTTGCCTCATAATGATACAGATAAGTTATAGTGTCTGTCTTGGCAGTGAGGTCTGAGGTCCATTCACATAATGGATTTAAAAAAAAAAAATTAAAAAAATTTGAGAGACCCTTCAAATATATTTTAAATGAAAAAGAATAAATAAATAAAAAGGAGGCACATTGGCTCAGTGCTTAGCATTGTTGTATTACACCTCTGGTTTCCTCTCCCAGTCCAAAGACATGCATTGTAGGCTGATTGGCATATCCAAATTGTCCGTGGTGTGTGAATGTGTGTGTGATTGTGCCCTGTGATGGGATGGTCCCCTGTCCAGGGTGTCCCCCACCTTTTGCCCCGAATTCCCTGGGATAGGCTCCTGGCTTCCCACGACCCTCTGTAGGATAACTGTGACAGAAAATGGATGGATGGATTATAATAATAATAATTCACTGACATAAAATACTGCATACAGAGCAATTTGTCTTAATTATCAATAATTAAGCTGAAATAACCAGAAATATGTGACTCCACTCCCCACTACAGAAGCTTTGAAACATAAGTTCTGGGATTTTTTGTTTGTTTGTTTTTTGAAGCATGATGTTATTTCCATTTAATACCTTGTTATTTTGACTTAATTTATTTAAAAATCTTATCATTATATTAAACTATTATATGCTATTTTGATATAAATAACTAAATGAAGATGTTATATTGTTACTTTGGCTCAATAACTCATTATTTCAGGATCTCTCATTATTTTGACAATCTCCATCAATAAAAAAATGTATTAAATTTTACCTTACATTTTTATTCTACCTGCAGATTTTGCTTTCGTGGAATTTATTTGACACACACATATCCGTCTGATAATTGGTCATTCATGTAAAATATGTTCAAGGTACGGCAAATTCGAACGGTAAAAATGTCCACTTTGACCATTATATGGAATTAAATAATGTGTCGAAATAATGAGGTGATAACTCAGTATAATGAGATATTAAGTCAAAATAATGAGATATAACGTACGTCAAAATGAGGATATTTTGCACTTTTTAAATGATAAGTTGCCGTTCAGGGTTTCTATAACATAATCCGCTTAAATCAAAAAGAAAATCAATGTAGAAGACTGTTCAAATCACCTCATCGTGAAGCTGACTAGTTCAATCCTTACAGTATGTTCGCCTCGATCTCTATTCCAGTCAAATGTCTATTAAATGAGCGAAAGGAATACATCTCCCATTAAACACATTTGGCTTTAATCATGGATAAACAACAGCAGCACACTTTACTCCACAGAGTAACAGAAAATGCTTCGGTAAATGGTAAAGCACTGCTAATGGAATAAACAATAATTGGACAGGGAGCCTATGGTTATGTGAGCTGACAAAACCCCCCAAAATGATTAATTTATTAGAAATATATTATATATATATTTTAGAAAAATCTCAAAAAACAGTGATGTAGTGATATTAATGTTCATTTTGTGGGAGAGGAGTAAAATTGTGTCCAGATTGGTGCATCCTGCCATTGCCGGAGGAAAATCCAATGAAAAGAGATATCAAATGTTTCCAATAACTCCTTTTTACATTTTAGTTTTGTTTCAAATCTGAGCCAATCACCTTCTCCTTTCATTTCTACCACAGTTTCAATCTTCTATACTAACACAGAATTGTTGAACTAGACTGAAAGCCAGGTAAATACAAGATAAGGGGCAGAGGGAAGGTAAGGGAGAGAGAGAGAGAACGACGGAAAGATGAGTCCGGAAGAGATAGTGGACCAAGAATGATTTTTATACAGCTAGGAGAAACGGTGAGAATCAGGAAGAAAGAACAGGTCTACCCAAAAAAAGGATAGCTGACACCACAAGGGGAAGTGGAGGTCAGTGTCAAGGCTTTGGCAGTTTTGCAGTTTTCTAAAAACCCTGGGGAATTTTTAAAAAAGGAATAATGCTGGAGGGAAGACTCATGAGGGAGCAGTAAATGTAAAGAGAGAAGAAGAAGCTTGGTGTGACAGCTCTCTCTCTCTCTCTCTCTCTCTCTCTCTCTCTCTCTCTCTCTCTCTCTCTCCCCTGATGGAGATGTAGGTGAGGTCATCCTGTCGTTCCTCTGAGCTGGCTGATTAATGACCTGTCTGAGTTGGACAAATGTGCTCTCTCTCTCTCTCTCTCTCTCTCTCTCTCTCTCTCTCTCTCTCTCTCTCTTGCTGTATCTGTGTATCTGCATGTGTGTATGTTAACATCCTGTTAAATAATGCAGCTCTCCAAACATATTTTGCCAGTCATTAGTTGTGACACAGGTGGTAAACCCCTCATCACCAAACATCCACTTAGTGTCAAACACTGGGCTGTTTACTTATTTAGCCCTTAAGGTTTTCATTTGCACAGATTTCTCTCTCTCTCTCTCTCTCTCTCTCTCTCTCTCTCTCTCTCTCTCTTTCTCTCTCGCTCTCTCTCTCATTTTGCAGTCTGACTCCACCGACACTCGGTGCTGGCTTCCGGAGCATCACTTTCTCCTCTTGTAATGAGAAACCAATTTAATCAGGATCACGCTGAGGTGGTAATACACCTTGGATATTTTGTAAAATACATTTTGCCTGCATACATGCAGCCTGAAATGACAGTAACCAGTGATGGGGTGGAGAATCGTTTCTGTGTTGATCCATGCGTATACACGCTCATGCCATCAATAATGCATCAGGACTTACAGTACGGTGATAATGGATCAGTATTACGGGGAGGCTACTTAACCTTCTGCAATGCTACAAAGCTTTATCAGAGCCTTCCAATCACTAAATCCTAAACTCCTCCATAAACAAAAACATCTGCTCATCAGAACACACTATTTTGATAAGCCCATCTCAGTGCCCCTTTTCCTATAAATACCTGCAGCTTCTGTGGATTCACAATCCACAGCTGCTGATTTTCTAAATACACCAGCAAAAGTCCCTGAAATGTTTTCTAATTACAGCAGCTTCGGTTTGTATGCCATGCCCAGTATTCAATCTGTGCGCTGAACAAGGAGAGAAATAGCTCATAAATCTTCACTGAGCCACAGGCTCCTGCCTTCTGATTGGCTCCTGTTAGGATGTTAGGATAACAAATTGGCCTCAGTGTGCAGCAGAGAATGTAAATGTGCCCCCACACAGATACCTTGGCAACACAGAGAGAGAGAGAGAGAAAGAGAGAGAGCGAGAGAGAGAGAGAGAGTTCACTGTGAATGCCTGGTGACTCTGAATTAAGGAGCTAAAGAGAGTTAGAGATAATTACCAGGATGTAAACAGGGGGCGGCACTTTTCTTTCTCTTACACCCCTACTAAAGGTTTTTGCTTAACAAAAGTTACACCAAGTGCACAATTACAGTTGCCTTCACTCACATTATAATCCTCATTACACCACAGTGTTGTTAAATTCTCAAATCTGATTAGTCAGTAGGTGTTGATTCATTTTCTAAAACAGCAGGGACTTGTATGGCAGATTGTCTTTATAATCTAAAGCTAACTATAACCAGATTTTAAAATAAAATCCTGTTAGTTTTAAAAAAAATGGTTATACAATGAAATTGTCTGAGACATTTATTTAACATTTATGGAGTCTTGGGGTCAGCTCTTTGTAACAGTCGGTAAGTTTTCTGCCATGGAAGAGTCTCTTCCGGACAGATGTCTTTGCGCTTTCTTGGCAACATGATACACTGGATTTTTCGTTTTTTGGTCTTAAACACCAGAGAGAGTAAGAGAGGGTGGTGATAGAACACTTTAAAGCTGCTTGTATTGTGGACATTCCACAACACTTAACTATAAATCCATTTTGTATCAGGCTGTATCACACCACCTCATTATTAATCCTTTTCCAAAAAACAGCATGCTACAAAGTGTATTATTGTTCACTTAATTAGCGTGCTGCTAAATTGGCAAGTGTTACTGCATCTGATGATTTAGCAATTTTCCGATCACGGAAATGAATGCAAATTCAAAGACACTCCACAATATTTGGAGGAGCTTGCAATTTTTCAAAATGATTGCAGATTTTTCCACAGATTTGGGCCAAGATGTATCATGTGACGTCATCACGACGCTCATTCTGCCAAAGCCGTCTTCGATTCATGTGTGTTGAACATGAGTACAGCTAAAAGATCTCATTACCTCATAAACATGACTGCGAACAACATCCATCCATCTTATACCACTTACTCCTTTTCAGGGTCATGGGGAACCTGGAGCCTATCCCAGGTAGCATTTGGCACAAGGCGGGATACACCCTGGACAGGGTGCCAATCCATCGCAGGTCACAATCACATACCCATTCGTACACTACGGACACTTTAGACACGCCAATCAGCCTACCATGCATGTCTTTGGATTGGGGGAGGAAACCGGATTACCCGGAGGAAACCCCCGCAGCACGGGGAGAACATCCACACACACAGGGCCCAGACAGGACTCTAACCCCGGACCCTGGGACATGCTAACCACTAAGCCACCATGCGCCCCTGCAAAAAACAGTGCAAAACAATTTCATGCAATTGCGATTTTGCCAATTCAAGCAGTTTTCTGCATAAAAGCAGAAAAAACTCAACAGATTGCATCTCATATTTCAAAAAAAGCAAGCATTTTTGGCTGCAACAATCACAAAAAACTTGCAATTGAAACCGGACACAATTGTTGATGCTTAAGCGACTTATGTAAGAGCCCACCAGTGGTAGCTTAGCAGTGATGAGAGTTGAATTTGTAACCAACCGTTCAGCAGCACAAAGCCTTAACCACTGAACCACCATTTCTCCACGCATCTGGTATCACATATTGATCTGAAATTTTGTCTTACTGTCATTAAAATATAGTAACATTTGTCAAATTTAATTTCTGTAGCAGAACATCTAAACATCCAAATCCCTGACAGCTCAATTCAGTTCAATTCAATTTCATTTGTATAGCACTTTTTACAATGGACATTGTCTCAAAGCAGCTTTACAGAAAAATATAAACACAGGATACAGATTTTAAGTGTGTGGATTAATCTCTGTTGAGCGAGCTGGTGGTGACGGTGGCAGGGAAAAACTCCCTAAGATGATAGGGAGCACCATTCAAAATACGAAATATGTAATACAAACAGTTTGTGCACCTGAAGAGGTTAGGGGAAAGTCCCCATGCTCAGACTGTTCACACACACACACACACACACACACACACACACACACACACACACACACACACACACACACCCACGGTGGGAGTCAACTACACTATAATCGCTGAACTACAGTATCCCTAAAGGTATCTCATATGCTATGCATGTAAATGGGAATTTTTTTTCACTGCCTAAACTGCAATACTGTGACCCTCTCAGGGATCTTATATTGGAGCTGGTGTGTGTGGGTGTGTGTGTGTGTGTAAGTACGTACAGAGAGGGATAGCGAAGTGCACTGTGTACTGAGATGAGAGTGGAATTGAAACTGGCATCAGCTGGTGAAGAGGCTTCGCTCTGCGATTGGAAATCATCCGTTGCAGCCCTGCATGGCCTCAGCCATCTTTAGTCATTTATGCCGCTGCAAACTGATTCCTTTCCGTTCTTGCTTCTCTGCCTGTCTCGCTCTCTCTCTTCCTCTAAACCCAGACAGCCCAGGTCTCTTTCACTTTCTTTCAGCTCTCCAATCCAAGAGGAGAAACTTGATCAATCAAAAAATGTGAAGTTTTAACAGCACACACAAATATCTCTCCCATTTCCAGTAACCAAGTGACCTTTGTAATAAACAAAAAAATAAAAAAAGTACTTTAAATATAAATATCATGCTTTTTTTTATGTACAAAGCACTGTTTCTGATTGAGATTTTGAGGTTCCTGAATTGAACACACACTCACTGTCTCCCTCCATCACCCCTCTACATTTCACCGTTTACTCCAGAGACACTTTGCTTTCTATTTTCCTGAGATTCATTTCATTTCAAAGTCTCTGAGCAGATATCGACTAAAGATAGCGATCAATCCAGAGAGAACGAGAGTGTGGGGAAGAGAAAAACCTTCCTTTAATAGGCCTGCAGGGAGGCTGGTTGCTCTAGAGCGCTCCTGTTCCTGCACCTTTGCTCAGCTAGTGGCTGTCCCGTTCGCCGTAATAGAGATCTCGAGCTTTTTTTTTCCCTCGTGGAAGAAGAGGGGTTTGATAAATGTCCCTTTCCTTTACAGTCAGAACCAGGGCACTGGTAAGAATGCCCCTCTTCCCTGCTACTGTAGATACAGAAATAAAAATAGATAATATTAACTTTTGTGCAGTGCATGCGTAACATTCGACCTGGAGGGGTGGAAGTAAAGGGGACGAACGGACTAACCTGGAAAAGTCTCACTATCTCAGACTGCCTTAAACAACCTTAATCTGCCAGCAAGAGACGAGTTATCATCAAGGCTCAGCACCACAACGTTCTTATTTGAGATACAATTAACAGCCTTGATCACTTTGAGGGCATTCAGCCATGTAAGATGCCTGTTATTACACCACTTAAGAGGTCTGAAAGCATGGATTCATTGGAGGAAAATATTTTATTTTAATAGCTCTACCACTTTACACTGCTGCATGTTATCAGGCTCATGCAGGTAAATGAAGGCGACCTGCTCGGAAATGGACTAAAATGTTTTCACTGGAGTCTGTAGTCAGTTTCTGCATTTACATTTACTCCCTTACCCAGAGCAATGTACATTTATCTCATTTAAACATTTGAGCAGTTGAGGGATAAGGGCCTTGCTCCAGGGCCCAGCAGTGGCAGCTTGGTGGTGCTGGGATTAGGTTGGGAACTCACAACCTGATCAGGAGTTCAATGTTTTAACCCTTTTTTATTTTTACATCCCTTTATTTTTCTTCTTAATGATGACGTTATGTTTATGTATTATTGATTTCATTTGTGCTTTGTGTTTTAATTTGTTTTAATCAGTGCTTCAGGTGAAGCCTTCTAGTCAAAGTTTCTTAGCAAACTCGCAGTCTTTCACTCCATACTTCTAGCACTGGCACTGAAAAAGGACAATAGATCGTGTTCTATCCCCTTTTGTAGAACACAACATTCTTTTCCCTGTCGATGTAAAACTCGAAACAGGAACTAGCATGACAAATTCAACCGATCGTGTTATTTGCCTCCTGGCCCTGTGAGCGGATCGTTTTCACGCATGGTGCTTTCAACACCTGAGTTCACTTGAAGCAAATCTGGAAACCCAGGTTTTCAGGTGGACCGACCAGTATATGAGCGTTTTGGAAAACAGCTTTCGCGCTTGATTAAACGGACGGACGTTTCAGTGCAAGCGGCGTCGGTTTTGTAAATATAAACAAGTGTGAAAAGAATATAGACAGACTGAGCAGGTAAAGTGTGCCATGATGGGCAGTGCCAAGAGAGATTCTGGCTCGAATGATCTCCATCATCCATGCACGCACTTCCTCCACCAATCTAACCAGCTAATGAATTAGAATATAGTGGAAACAAAATGAATTATGGGTGTGTGATGGTGCGTCTGTGTGTACAGTATGTCAGGTGGTCCATTTGCACTGACAGAATGTCAGTTAAAAAGCAGCTGAGGTAAACGTAGTCTATGCTAGCAGGGAGAAACATAAGAGTTTATTGCTGTTTGCTGGCACAGGGATCCGTTACGGGCAGTGGAGTCTCAACAGATGGAGGCTCGAGATTACCAAGCCTGGTCCCTTAACAATGTTTAAAATGGAGACGCTTTGGCACCCAAATAAATGCGGACAGTCCTTTTCATTTAGCGTGGACATTTCGTAATACATATCGAACTTCAAATTCTGTTTACTCGTTGCTCAGTGTAGCTTTGTTTAGCTTGACAACTTTAGAAACACCAGAGAGTTGAAAAATGGATTTCTGTTGAAGATGATACAATAAAGCCCTAGACAAATTTCCAAATACAGACAGTAATAACAAGCTTGGCATTTAAAGCATGTTAGCAACCCTGCTAATGAAACTTTGAGCCTCAGCAGTCGTCTCCTAACTCCTTTTTGAAATCTGATAAGACTAGTTGTCAACTTAATTTGATGTTTCATATCCAACGGGAACTGTAATGCACGCTGCACTGCAAATAAAGATGGGGAGCCCAGGAGCTCGTATTGTGTTCTGTAATGCCTCGTGCATCTACAATGTAGGGCAGTAATATTGATCACTTCACAAAACAAAATGAGTTGAAACCCAAGTCACAACACAGCCAGATTATATATATATATATATATATATATATATATATATATATATATATATATATATATATATAGATTGATAGATAGATAGATAGATAGATAGATAGATAGTTAGATAGATAGATATATGCTGAACTTTTAATAGCCTTTGAAGTAATAAATATTTTCTCATTCAATCTGCATTTTTCACTTAGTCCTACTCATTTCCTACTCAAGTCCTACTCATTTTCTATTCAAATGACCATCTTTTTTAAGTATCTACTAGCATTTATTAGTTATAAGAAAGTGATTTGATCAAGTATTTATCGTATATCGCTGAATGACAATATAGCAATATGGCAGTCATGATAAAATGTTCCTACTGTAAGAAAGAAACTTTCTTGAGATATCATGCCAAAAAATATTCAGTTCCTCTGGCAACACCCGCAGCTTTGGAAGTTACAAGTGAAAAAAATTCGAAGTACAATGACAGCTCTGGCTACACAGCTGCAAATAATGACAGGGTGAAAGAATGTGCCATTCAAGCTCAATGGATAGTTAAGAGCAGAGAGCAGTGTGTATGAGTGTGTGTACGTGTGACACTCCTGCACATGCCCCTAAGCGCAATAAAGGCCTGCCACTCTCTTGCCCTGAACACAGAGAGCCCAGCAGTCCCACTGCATTCATGTCGGAGCTGTGGCTGGAACTGATGACATACAGTACAGACTATCAGGCCTGCTTTAATTACGTGCCAGTCAGGCACCTGCAGTTCCTACAGACCTGAGCTCTGTCCAGCTGAATTAAACATGCCGCCCCGGGCTCATGAATATTGCAAGCACCCGCGTACTGCTCTGATCCAAGACCAGTGGGGGAGGCCCAAGGACCAGCAGGGGACTAGAACAATGGTCTGAGAGAGAGAGAGAGAGAGAGAGAGAGAGAGAGAGAGAGAGAGAGAGAGAGAGAGAGAGAAATGTGTGCGTGTGTGTGTTTGCATCTTAGAGGCCTATATGCAAAATCTCTACACTTCAAATAGAGCATATATTGTATAATGGTGAGGCATTATCAGTTCATTTCAGTTCATTTTAGCCAATGATCCAGACAAAAAGGAAATTCATTTGGAATGTAAACAAGCTTACATCTGTAAAATGCCAGTTATATCAGATCAAGGTTGGCCCTCTATTGTTTGTGAATGACCACTCTTGTCATGTGTGGGGGTTTTTTTGGTTTGCTTAACTGTCATCAATCCAGTTGTCTCGGTAGAAAATAGCCCATGTGACAGTATCAGGCCATTTAAAAAAATAAAAATAAAAATAACACCGCAAATATTAGAGTCATTATAGTGAGAGGAACTCATTACTCATTTTGACTGTTTTTCATTTGACTGATTTTCCCTCATAAATTGAAAGCTGACTCTCATCTTCAGGGGCTGTGGGCATTTTACAATCTAGGAAATTAACTCCAAAATAATTTAAAGCTTTGTAATGTTAGGGTAACACTTAGTAGATAGAACTGAAGAGAGATACTACACTGCCACAGTGCATGGAAACCATTGTGTGTGTGTGTGTGTGTGTGTGTGTGTGTGTGTGTGTGTGTGTGTGTGTGTGTGAGAGAGAGAGAGAGAGAGAGAGAGAGAGAGAGAGAGAGAGAGAGAGAGAGAGAGAGAGAGAGAGAAAAGCTGGACTTGACCTGGTCTCCAGAGGAACGTTGCTGTTGAGCACCCAGCTGTCCTGCAGCTGCACTGACTCCGGTGTGGTGGGTGCGTCCCCCGGGGCGCTGGGTGGAGCATGGACAGGGTTGCGTCTGCTGCTTAGTGTGTTGCGGTTGAGAGAGTTGGCCGAGGTCTGATGGTGAGACAGGGCCTGGGTGTTGTGTGGCGGAGGCAGCGGAGGCCGCAGTGTCGACTGGCTGTGATGGTTTGCTCCTGTGCACAAACACACAATCACAAACACTTCAGCACAGAGGAAACCTTTCCATTTTACTAAATTGGCCCTGAGATATTCGAGCAAAGAGGAGAAAAAAAAAACACACACACACAGCACTGGCATTTGCCATGATGGATAGAGGGAATATTCAGAACTGGTATTCCTCAGCAGGGAGGATAAAATGCAATCAGAAAGGAGAGGATAAATCACAGAGGGAAACTGGTGGACATAGGATGCCTGTGCGGTTCCTGTTTTGCACTTAAATGGCTATGCAGTCCTGGAGTTCTGAATACACAGTGACACTCGGCCAGTTAAGACACTCATTAGAAGGGAACGTCTTTTGTTCTCCTGCTCTTAAGCTGTGCTAATGTTGCTGGAAGCAGCTCATGCATACTTTATGAGGCATCATTAACTGACATGATTGTTTGCTTGGGTGTAATCCTTAATGTGGCTAGAAATGGGAATGTGTGTGTGTACAAGCATAAGTTCCTCCTGAATGTGATATTACACGCTACCATTCACCTGCACAACGTCCAAAAACAGCAGAGTTGTCTCCTTTCTTGATCGTGTCACTGGAAGTGTTTGTTTATGGGGATGCACTGATTCTGATCCAGGTATTGGGTATGGGTCTGATACCGTGCTCATTTACTCATGAAAAATGCTCTAATACCAACATAAAACCAATACCAGATAATACTATGTGACATAAACCTAGTGTGCTGTGTCGCGCTAATGAATAGACTAAACAAAATGACAATGATCTTGAAGTATCTTACAATTAATGATGCCAATCAAAGCAAAACAGCTTGCAAACTCTGTGTGCTCTGTGCAAATAGCAAGAGGACGAACTACAGCACTTGATTAAACATCTTAAACATAAAACTCAGCACGAGGAGTTCTTTGCAAGCAGCTCACAGCAGGAACCATCACCCCAGCAAACACTGGCTGGGCGAGTAAAAAATGTCTACAGACAATTCTAGGTGAGTAAAAAAAAATCCGTACAGGATTTTGCAGAGTTTTTTGTGATTGTTGCGTCCAAAAATGCTCGATTTTTCTGTGGGGTTTTGCAAAATATGTTACTCAATTGTTTGTTTTTTTTTGCGGAAAACTACTTGAATTGGCAAAAAATCGGTTTGCACGGTCTTTCACAGTAATGTTTGTTGGAAAATGAGAACTTTTAGGTGTACTCATGTTCACCACTTGTGAATCGAAGAGGGCTTTTGATGAATGCGTGCTGCGATGCTGTCCAAAGACGCCTCTTGGTTAAAATCTGCGGAAAATCAGTAGTAATATAAAAAAATTTCAAGTCCCTCCGAATATTGAAGTTTGCTCGAGTCTGCATTCATTTCTGCGTTTGCAGAACCACATATAGTGTACTTGACGATCGATCATTATCACTCATTAACAAAGAGGGATTCTCCATCCATCTTCTATATCACTTATCCCTCCTTCAGGGTCACGGGGAACCTGGAGCCTATCCCAGGGAGCATCGGGCACAAGGCGGGATACACCCTGGACAGGGTGCCAATCCATCGCAGGCCACAATCACATACACACTCACACACCCATTCATACACTACGGACACTTTGGACATGCCAATCAACCTACCATGCATGTCTTTGGACTGGGGGAGGAAAACCCCATAGCACGGGGACAACATGCAAACTCCGCACACAGGGCCACGGCAGGAATCGAACCCCCGACCCTGGAGGTGTGACGCGAATGTGCTAACCACTAAGCCACCATGCACCCAAGAGGGATTCTGATGCAATAAAATCCATAAAAGTTAAATAAATAAAAATAATAAAAAAATGTGTTACTTTCAACTGTACAACAGCACATTTCCAAAGAGGAAATATAAACAGACCTAAATAGCACGTTCCATTAATTGATTAATGCTAAACTGGTTACTCATTTTGATATCGGTATCTGTATCTTTATTGACGAGGATAAGCGTGCTCATTCTTGTACTCGGTTTTAAAAAATAGTATTGTTGCATCCATAAGTTGAATGTAATATTAGAAAATCTGAGAGAACTTGTTCTCATGTTACAGTTATTGACTGTGACTGGTGACAAGAAAAAAATGGGGGCGAGGAAAGCAGATCTACAGCCCTAAATCCTACAGTAATGATGGCCATCATAACCCCCACCCCCTCAAAAAAACAAAAACAAAAAAAAACAAAAACAAAAAAACAACACTACCAAAGATCAACCACACAGTCCATATCTTTCCTACACATAAACAAGCATTAGTGCTATCTCTCTCTCTCTCTCTCTCTCTCTCTCTCAATTCTCCTGCTTATCTCTTGCTAGTTGATCCATGACAGCAGACAGAGGACGATATCCACTGCTTGATCCTGTCTGTCACAGCCAGACATCAGCTTCTTTCCGGTAACCGCAGTCTGAACAGCGGAGGTGTGAGAAAAGAGGACGAGATTTAAACCCTAACATATCCACACATCACGGAGCACCAGCACATCCCTGCATGCAACAAAAGATTACATGAAAACAGTAATGTTACAAAGACGGGACACTGCGGGCAAATAAAACTAGATCGATGTACTGCAATAACTCTTTCGTTACATCAGAAAATAGGATTATGGGCTTAATATTTGAACAACATAATTAATACACATAATTGCATCGAATCTAAATAGACTGGCCTTTGGCGATGCAATGACATTCATTTCCTGTTTTGCTTTGGAAAATGAGATCACAAGTTTTTATTTATAGATAATTTCACATGCCTTCAATTAGAATTTTTTTTTTTTCTGCGAGTCTAAATCCATATCAATGAAAAGAATGCCTCTTCAATTATCTTGGCCTAAGAGAATTAAGAAAAGAAAATGGGTAAATGTGCATATGTTTCTGTGAGAGAGCAGCAGTGAGTGAAAAAGAGAGCGAGAGAGAGAGAGAGAGAGAGAGAGAGAGAGAGAGCACAAAGAAATGTGGGATTAAATTCATAAATGAATTTTCAGACAGGATCAACAAAAAATCTCAAGTCAATAGAATAATAACCAACAAAACAAAACAAACAGGAACAGGTCTTAATCTTACCAAAGCAAGAAAAAGCCAGTGTGTGTTTGTTTGTGTATATGTGTGTCTGCGTGTGTTTCATCAGAGCGGATCAGTGGCGTATTGTAATGGTCAGGCCTGCTTTAGAAAGCAAAGCCAGCGCTGGTTCAGGGTGCGAATAAGCAATAAGCTCATTGCAACCTGTAATGCACTGGTGGCTTAGAGTGATGAAGGTCCCTGAGGCACAGTAGTCCCGGGCACTGAACTTATTACCTTGAAGAATAAAACACGACATACAACTGATCTGATCTGTCATCAGTGGCTGGCGAGCAGAGAGGAAATGTTGCTCGCTCCAGCGTCGCTCTGATACCTCCACATGCCAGCACTGAGATTACGCACATTAAATCAAACCCTTTAGGCAATAATGTACTATACAAAGCCAAATGCTTACACACACATACACATTTAGGACTGTTATTACAAGTCCTTGTGAAGGAGTCGAGACATCGAGCGCATTTCGTCAGCCGCTTAGACCCGAAATAGGGCCAGACATCATTAACGTGTGTGCTAGTCTGTGTTTAAGTCTATGTGTGGCTCGTCTCCAGGTGGAAGATGAATGCATCCTGTCCTCTGAAGCCATGTTCCCAGTGGTAGGATTGTAGTGGAAATGCATGTCAGCATGCTTCTATAATAGTAAAGCTGGTAAAAATGACCTGATTGTTGGGCCAGGTGCAAGGGGAAAAAAAGAGAGAGCACATTACAGATGATTCGTGTAAAGGAGATGAGTAAATGATGAAGAGAGTAAAGCGAGGAGAGGCAAATGAATCTGAAGCCTTGCTTATGCTTTATTAAAAAGGCTTTTGAGAATGAACGAACTTCTTAAAGCTAAGGAAGTTCATGCAATTTCCAGAATACTAAACTCATGAGAATAAATGGCACTCAACTGTACATTTCCTTGCCATTGGTGTGGTACCCTCAAGTGTACATGTTTTGTACATTGCATATGCAACGTTCATGTGGAAATGCGGATCTAGTGTTACTTTAAAAATGATTTAGGTTTCATAAATGAACCATGAATATTTTTAGAGTACTATTTTACACACAAGAGTGAAGATACACACCAAAGGTACAAAATGGTGAACCCTCGAGCGTACCGCACCAGCGACGAGGTAAGGTACACTTTAGTGACCCCCTTTTTCTCGTAGTGGAACATAAGGTATAGGGGTGTAGGAGAGTTGCTAGCAAAAAAAGCTAAACGTTCACACTGAGAAACACATTCATTATTTTTACTTTGGAAAAAAAAGTGAACCTGAAAAGTGCCTCAAATTGACAAGAACTATACAGCTTGATGGAAATGTCCATCAACACAGCCCTCCAGCCTCTCCAAGGTGCTTTTCCAAACTTTCTAAAGCTTCAGAACGAACTATCTTTTTACTACAGCTCTACCAAAAGAGAAACATCTACCTCAGTACACCTTCAGGCTAGACATAACCACATTACCTCAGGTGACTTGCATCCCTTGACACTCCATCCCATCCCTCCTCCCAGGTGTTCACAGTTTCAGAAACTCACAACACACACCAACAAGGAAAGAACTCAGCCGGTTCTTCATTAACACCATAGATTTAGTAGTTGATGAGCACTGTGACTTTCTGACCTGCTACCGTTCCATCTGGGGAAAAAAGTGCTGCTTCACTTTGACAGAAAAGACTATTTAGAGCTCTCGCTGTTCTAAATTTCTCTGATATTTCTTTCTGAATATGCCCATTACGGTGTGCTTAATTTAAACGCACACAGTGGCTCATTCACATTACCGGCCTCAAGCAGTGAGTGTAATACGCATCGTTAAAATGATGAAGTGCGTTTACTTTCCTGGTTCGGCAGAAACGTGCCAGCATTCAGGCAGAGAACCTTAAGGTGATGCTTTCAGGATTGCAGCAAAGACAAATCTTCTGTTTTCTCTAAGCCGGGGAAAAGCATGAGCAGGGCAGGCAAATAGAAAGAGAGGGAAACAGAGCAAAGAGAGGAAGGGAGGGAGATGCTTCACTGTATCCCATCAGCCCTTTCAAGACTGTTGAAAAAGTTGTTTTTATATTCATGAAGAAGCATTCTTCATATGCAATCTCTGCACGCATCATCAGCTTTCACCGCACAAGTGGCTGCATGTGAAATGGCTGTGTAGCCACTATTTGTGTGTTTGCGTGTGTGTGTGTGTGTGTGTGTGTGTGTGTGTGTGTGTGTGTGTGTGTGTGTGTGTGTGCGTGCATAAAGTCTGACACCAGCAGCATACAGATAGCTTTCTGTCCTTCTTCACCTCCTTGCCTCTCTGGCAGAAAGAACACCTTTACTCACAAATGAAAAGCTTTACACTTTCATTGTGCATAAATATAAAAAGACACGGAAGTTCATTACGCTTGATGTACAAAGCAGATTTCAGTGACGATCTTGTAAAAATGTGACAAGATATAGATTTCAAAGACAATTCTATAATACATAATTGAAGGAATATTTTGTTTTTCTGGGTAAATGGTCTGCACTTATATAGCGCTTTTATCCAAAGCACTTTACATAGTCTCATTCACCCATTCACACACACACACCAATGGTAGCAGAGCTGCCATACATGGTGCTAACTTGCCATTGGGAGCAACTTGGGGTTCAGTGTCTTGTCCAAGGACACTTTGGTATGCGGAGTCATGTGGGCCGGGAATCGAACCTCCAACCCTACGATTAGTGGACAACCTTCTCTACCACATGAGCCACAGCCACCCTGCCTCTTATACATATTTACCCATATTCATCTAAACTGTGAACGGAATGACATATGAATGACATATAACAATGAATCAGTGTCTAATTTTACAAAAGAGATGATTTGATTCATCAACTGATGAACCTGCTTCAGGTGCATGGACACAAGCTCCTGCCCACGGGTCTCTTCTTTACGTCATATGCATGCAGTAATCCTTAACCTATAAAAAAAGAGCCAATAAAAAGAAATTGTTCAGTAAGCCACAGTTATTCCAGATGCAAACAAACAAGTAAATGGACAAAGGAAAAGCTGAGTCCGTACCAAGCATTGACTCTGGGCTCGTTTGCAAGCAAGGCTCATTATTGCAGGTTTGCACTGACACTGAAGAATTCCTCCTGAACAATGGCTTGATTGCACAGTACCATATTTCACATTTGTGCATGCAGGTTTGTGAAATTTGTTTAGAATTTTCCTTTGATACCAACACAAACGCAGCAACGCACAGTGCATTTTGGAAGCATGGCATGTCATCGTGCAGAAATGCCTGCAAAATAAGGAGCTGCTCTTATATAAGATTTTTTGCTATGTAGGCTGGCACCAGACGTGTGTATTTCATGATGCTCTCAATGCAAGCACTGGCGGCACAAAGGTCAGCTAATTACTATAATCCATTGTACTCGACTGTGCTCCAGTGCAATGATAGACTATTTTAAATATCAGTGCTCATAACAAGCTATTGCTTCTACTTCACCATACTTGAAACAGGAAATAAGGTCACAAGATCACTTGGTATGCGGTGTCAGGCGTGGATAGCTTCGACACCTGATGCAGAGCAGGGAACCCCAGACCACTATTTTCTCCACGGACCAGTGATCCATTCTCTGGTATTCTCCTGGGCTCGTAAACGGCTTTCACACTTCACCATCATACTGAGCTCACAAACACAGACAGACTAAGAGGTGCTTATGTCTGCAAATAAATATACCCTTCTTTCCAAAATGGCATAATATCCATCCATCCAGCCATCCATCCATCCATTTTTTATAACGCTTATCCTAGACAGGGTAATGGGGGAGCCTGGATCCCATTCCAGGGAAGTCGGGCACAAAACGGGGGTACATCCTGGACGGGGTACCAACCCACCACAGGGCACGATCGCACACACACTCATTCACACACTACGTGCAATTTGGAAAAGTCAATTAACCTACTGCATCCCATGTATTTGGACTGAGGGAGGAAACTGGAGTTCCTGGAGGAAGCCTCTGAAGCACAGGGAGAACACGCCTGCTCGGCGAACACACTACAGGGGTGGGATTTGAACCCACAAACACCAGAGATGCGAGACAATGGCCAATGCCATTGGGAGCAACTTGGGGTTCAGTGTCTTGCCCAAGGACTGGGAATTGAACCACCAACCCTACGATTAGTGGACAACCTGCTCTACCACCTGAGCCACAGCCACCCTCCAATCCTCTAGAATAGGGATTTTCAGTTTGATTGCTCTTTTTAGCATTCCACTTGACAGAAAAGGCAGGCAGCAGGATTATAAATGGTCTGCACTTATATAGCTCTTTTATCCAAAGCACTTCACATGGTGTCTCATTCACCCATTCACACACCAATGGTAGCAGAGCTGCCATGCAAGACGCTAACTTGCCCTCGGGAGCAACTTGGGGTTCGGCATTTGGAGTCATGTGGGCCGGGAATCGAACTTCCAACCCTACGATTAGCGAACAATGGTTGGACAGGCGAACTGACAGCACTGCAGTAGAAGAGCTAAATGATGAGAATTAAGCCGGTGTGTTTGTACTGCCCCTAACCACTAAGCCACATCTGATCCCAAATACCACCTGTCGCAACACCATTATTCCTCCATGATATTTCAATATGACACAAATGGCAGTACACCGCGGTCTGTCAGCCTCTGGGAATAAGCAATTTGGAATCAGAATACACAGCTGTTTATATCACTCAACTGTAATGTGAGAATACATTAGGCTGGTGTTTTAAATGCACTGTAACTTCACAGGAGTTTGCATCTTTTTAACACATCGAGGTTGTACTAACACTTCGCAGTCCTACTATCACGACTACATAAACACTGAATATCTTCATATCAAGCTTTAAATATACTTAGGGACTTTAGAAAACAGGGCAGCGACTGGTGAGAAGAGCTACAGCTAGAAGGCGTAGTGTTAGAAAAGGCACAGTAGTTAGCGGAGGTGGTTATTGAGGAAAGATCATCTCTCTCTCTTGTCCTCTCTCTGTCGCTCTTTCCGTTCATCTGTGGCCGAACAGTGGTGACGGAATGAGTGAGAAGTAGGGCATCATGGGACACTCGGCCAAGTGACACAAATGAAAACAAATCGTCAGGCGCGAGCATCCCGAAACCCGAGAAACAATAGGAGTAAAAGCATAAATGTCAATTTGGGATGATGAAAGATCCAATCTAAAGGTAATGGGGAGAAGCCCCTCGACAGCGGGCGCTAATAGACACTGCGATTTCAGCAGGCCTCCGTCTGCTCCACAATAAATGAAAGAGCGTAATTAGAAAACAGCCACTGAGGTCGTCCTCCGCACCGACACTCTCTCTGTCTCTGATAACGAGGTGTTTTTCTCATGGCAGGAAGTGAATATGGAGCCTCTCTCAACGCTACGTTTGTGCCACTGCAACACACACTGGTCCGTTTACATTATGACCAGTGGATTAACAGGAAGTCATTTGAACCCGACGCTGCCTGGTGCACCAGCTGAATATAAACTCTATCATAGTCGAGTTTGAACGTGGCCGCTATATTCAAGTTAAGGAACTATTTTAAAAAATGATTAGTTGTCACACATGACATAGTTTCAACGTAACCATCCATCTCCTACCACTTACTCCTTTTTGTGGGGAACCTGGAGCCTATCCCAGGGAGCATCGGGCACAAGGCAGGGTGCCAGTCCATTGCAGGGCACAATCACATACACATTCACACACCCATTCATACTCTACAGAGTAGACAAAAAATAAAAACAAAACATTTTGTAGCATTTACACTTATACATCTATTTTGTTTTCTTTAAATTTTGTTCAGAGGATTTCTCCATGTGGATAGTTACACTCTATGATCACTGGACACGGATACTTCAGAGAAACACACTTTCTATAATGGTGTATATAAACAGGACAGACTATAAGACTACAAATAGCCTATTTCATATCAGCCAGTGTGGCGAGCTCTTTCCTCAGGTAGTAAAACATGTCATTAAATTGAGATATTGGCAAGTTATTATACTCCTATCAGCGATTTCCTGTCACGCCGAACACCAGAGCGAGCAGTGCACTCAGCAGCCCGAAGCACAGCAGCAGTGTGCACTTCCGGCATTTTGACATTGACTTTGTTTACTGTTACACGTGTGTTTTGTTTTGGTTTCTGTCCTGTCTCCACCCTGTTATGTTACTGGTTGTTGTTTATGTTTTACCCTTGATTATGTTTAGTATTTAAACTAGAGATACACCGATACTAAATTTCTCATCCGATACCGATAAACTATTCGGTGTGATATCGGCCGATACCGATAACCGATACTGATAGTTCTGTCTTTTATGCATTCTTTTAAATTAACAATAATTAATTCCACAATTCTGAAAGAAATGCAAATAAAAACTTTAGTCTCTCCATTTCAACAAGTAGTTTCACAGTAACTGTTCTCATAAACCAATATGAAATATACTACTCTACAAATATATTTTTCTGTGCAATACATACCGTTTTTTTTTGTCAACTCCTCTTCATTTAAATCTTTCTACAGTGTACTGGCACTTTAATTCAGCACGAGCAGCGTGGCAAAAAATAAATTAGACTCGACACCGAAACTCCCGCTTCACTGCTGCAACGTCCGTTGTAAAATTTTTGCAGTGCAGAGATTACAGAGATTGCAAACTGCAGTTTTGTCGTCATTCCACACAAGAGACATCTTTACACACAGCACGAAATGGATGTGTTTTCCCGCCCTCTTTTGATTGACAGGATATAATCGGCCCTGATCATCGGATGTTTTTAAACTTTAAAATTGCTTTTATCGGCCAATACATTGGTGCATGTCTAATTTAAACCACTCGTGTGTCTTTGTTCGGGGCGAAGTATTGTGTGTCTCTGTGTTTTCCGCCAGACCTGTACCAAGCCATTGATCATTGTGTTTCTCATCGCATGGATTTGATCCTGTTTTCGTCCTCGTGTTTCTGATTCTTGTTCTGATAAACTTACCCTATTTGCCGATCGCCTGACCCCTCACATGTCTTGAACTTGAACTTGCCTTGGATTTGTCTGCTTCTCTGTAATCAAAGCTTAATCTTTGCACTTGCATCCATCTCTGACGTCATTACATGACAACTCCTCAGTAGATTTGAAAAGTTGAACTTTATACCCTTACATTCAGCTGGTGCAACAGACCTCTGAGGTCTGGTGCTATCTATGTTGTTTTGCTAGATTTTTATAATACACGGCAATAAAATACAATTTTATTTATAAAATAAATTTCATGTGCAATCTGACTCTGACCTCATTTTTATGCTTGCTACCATGAGCAGTGAAATTACCGCACACATATTGCCGTCTCCTGGCACCTCCTTTTTCAAAAAGTTAAAGTAACATGACTTTAGATTATTTATCATTATGGATCTTACATATCTGCAGCAGAAAATGACTATGGAATTTGGAGGGAGTGGAGAATATTGATGGAGTGTGGCACGAGGTGTGCATCAGTGCCATTACAGAAAATCACACACACACACACACAAACAGCGATGGAAAGTGTGCAAACATGGCCACATTGCTGAGCTCAGGCCCCAAGAGGAAAGCCATGCACAAGCAGACCACTAAAAGCCTGCTGGCTCACCATGAACATGTTTATGTGCGTGTGTGCGTGTTTCTGTGTGTGTGTGTTTCTGTGTGTGTGTGTGTGTGTGTGTGTGTGTGTGTGTGTGTGTGTGTGTGTGTGTGTGTGTGTGTGTGTGTGTGTGTGTGTGTGTGTGTGTGTGTGTGTGTGTGTGTGTGTGTGTGTGTTTGAGTCCATATTCAACTGTTAAAAGCTACGCAAAGCACTGAGCTATGAGGATGGATGTCCAGAGACAGCAGAAACGCAGTTCTAGACCTACATGTGTCTCGTTTTCAATAACTGGAGTTTCACACAGATCTGTAGTCTGCCTCGGGACAGCATTAAATAGCTCGCTCTCTCTCTCTCTCTCTCCGAGTCTGTGTTATAGGGTGAGGGAGGCTGAAGAAGAGTGGGTTTTCACCACCCTGCATTAATCTTGCAGTGATGCTTTGAAAACCTACTGGCAACAGGAACAAGGCTCAAGTTCTCGATCTTGGCTTGAGCTCAATAAACTGTTTATTGACATTTTCTGGAGCGCAACACACGCATCACAGGCACAAGGCGAGAAAAGATGCCCGCTCAGCAGGCAATAGAAGGACCCCTCTTTCTTTCAGTCGCAGTAATTTGGTTATGTTTAAATAGACTTTCTCTCAGCTGCAACTGTATGCAAACCTGCAAGTGTTTTCAGTGCATATATGGCTACATAACTCGCTGTGTAAAAAAAAAAAAAAAAATCTTTCCAAAGGACAAAAACTTGTTTGCAAAGTGGCCTCCTTAACTCATTCTCCTTCATTTCTCCTTTTTCTCGGCGAGCTTTGGTTAAAACACTGGATACCATCGCAGCAATAGGGTGGAGGGACGGGAGCGGCGGCCGGCCTAAATATTCCACCCACAGCCGGCATCTGCCTGGCCTGCTCATCTGCTCTAATGAGCAATAATAGCCTGTCTGAGAGTGTCCTCAAAATCAGCCTAAAAATAAACAGCCTTTTTAAACACCTCTCCAAAACTTAGTCACACACACACATGCATAATCACACACCAGCACACACTCATGCATGCGTGGCAATATACAATATTTGGCATAACGAGAAGTGCCAGACTTCTCGCACAATTATAATTGTAAAGCTAGCATTAGCTATAAAAGATGTTATGAAAAGACAATGAGGATGCGCTTCTCAAAACATGATAAATAGTCTAAACATTCGTATTATGATTAACATAGGATGATTTAACTGGCAGGGTTATACCACTTCACGGTTTGCAGGCAAAGAAAAAAAGGACAGAATTCCAATTTATAACGAATGGCCAGAGACACATGCCTGTACTCTAGCTCTCTCAGCATTCTCAGGACACTTTTCAGCATTGCGATGCTCCAAATCAGTAGACAGAGGCCTGCAGTCACTCTTCTCTACTCCTGATAGCCTCTCTTGCCAATGCTCCTGGTCCTACTCACTCGCAATCTCTAGCAGGAAAATCTCTTTCACCCCAGTATTGGGATACACGCTGACTGTACCATGTTAGTCCAGATAACAAATAATGACATTATTTAAATTCAGACCATGCTCTCCACACCAGGGCTGAGAAAGCACAGCTGCATGATACAGCCCATTGCTAAAACAAATCCCGGAGGCCAGTGTGCAGCAATGGGGGATGCAAATCAAATACTCAGTGTTTATCACGCACCAGCAACTACTCAGTGTCTAATGGCTAGGGTCTGAATGCATTGTTTCAAAATCAGTAAAATGATTGGTTGTGTTATACAACCCCAATTCCAAAAAAGTTGGGACGCTGTGTAAAATGTAAATAAAAACAGAATGCAATGATTTGCAAATCTCAAAAACCCATACGTTATTTACAATAGAACATGTAGTTTTTTATGAAAAAAAAAAAAAAGGTCATTTTAAATTTGATGGCCGCAACACGTCTCATCAAAGTTGGGACGGGGCAAAAAAAGGCTGGAAATGTAAGTGTTACTGAGAAGAAACAGCTGGAGGTTAATTGGCAACAGGACAGTAACATGATTGGCTATAAAAAGAGTATCTTAGAGAGGCAGAGTCTTTCAGAAGTAAAGATGGGCAGAGGATCGCCAATCTGCCAAAAACTGCATCTACAATTTCAGAATAATGTTCCTCAGGAGGCTCTGCATTAAAAACAAGCTTCTGTATGATTCTGTAATGGAAATCACTGCACGGGCTCAGAAACACCTCCAGAACTCATTGTCTGTGAATACAGTTCCCCGTGCCATCCATAAATTCTGGTTAAAGCTCCATCATGCAAAGAAGAAGCAATATGTGAACATGATCCAGAAACTCTGCAGTCTTCTCTGGGCCAAAGCTCATTTAAAATGGACTGAGGCAAAGTGGAAAACTGTTCTGTAGTCAGACGAATCGAAATTTGAAATTCTTTTTGGAAACCATGGACGCCGCGTCCTATAAACCAAAGAGGACTAAAGAGGAGAGGGACCATCAGGCTTTTTATCAGCGCTCAGTTCAAAAGTCTACATCTCGGACGTTAGTTCCTATGGAATGGGCAGCTGGCACATCTGGAAAGGCACCATCAACGCTGAAAGGTATATACAGGTTTCTGAGCAACAAATGCTTCCATCCAGATTCCATCCCATCTTTACTTCTGAAAGGCTCTGCCTCTCTAAGATACTCTTTCTATACCAAATCACGTTACTGACCTGTTGCCAATTTACTTAAATAGTTACAAAATGTTCCTCCGGTTGTTTCTTTTTAGTAACATTTACTTTTCCAGACTTTTGTTGCTCCCGTCCCAACTTTTTTGAGACATGTTGTGGCCATCAAGTTCAAAATTCCCTTATTTTTTTCTTAAAATGGTACATTTCCTCACTTTAAACATTTGATATGTTTCCTATGTTCTGTTGTGAATAATATATGGGTTTATGAGATTTGAAAATCATTGCATGCTGATTTTATTTACATTTTACACAGTGTCCCAACTTTATTTGGTAAGTGTGGGATTGTAAAAAATACAGGCCTAAGAAATGAAATCAAACACAATAAACAAGAAACAATTTACTTAAAAGGAAAGAGAAACGTAAACTATTCTTCATTGTGCTGGAATGGAACATTAACATGGAACATTATACTAAGTTTATAACATTATTTGGGAACACTTTAGTGGAGGAGTACATACACTACACCTTCACAATACATTCACAGCATTTCGGAAATCTTTTATGAAGCACCACTGAAGGATTATGTAAGGCTTATTTCAGAACCTTATTTCATGGCTTAGTTCATGAGACTATATGACACTACAAAACGCATTATGTATAGTGTCTACAAATTTCACAAAAAGCAGACAAATTATAATGATCTGCAAGGTTATTATGTGCAAAGAAATAACACCTCTCTCTTCTCTTTCATGTAAATACAAAATCACATAAAACCTGTAATGTCACCTCATGAGTTTTGACAAAAGCCTTTCATCAATTCTGCAACACTGCTATCTAAAAGATTTATGTATAGCTTATGAAAAGCCCTATGGAGATACCCTTCAAATAAAGTACTACCCATTATTTTTTCATTCCATGTAGCCTACAACTTAAAGATATAATCAGTGACTTTGGCAGAAGTTAGCTAAAGACATTTGGAAACACAAGCTGGGGGTATGCTTGACTCGACACATAACTCCATGTACATATGACCACACAATACTTGCCTGAGTACATTTTGTACAACTGTAGGATTGAAAATAGAATCGACAATAGGTCATGTCAAGAGCTAGAGTCAAGAGTCAGTTACGATGCTGTAAAAAATGATTTTTTGTTTTTGTGTATATCTCATACTAAATAGTTTTAGATCTTCATATGAAATACAACATAAAACAAAGGCCACCTGAGTAAACACACAATACAGTTTTTTTTTTTAAATTTAAACAAAAAAAGTTATCTAAAACCTATCACCAATGTAAAAAACTAATTGCCCCCTTCAACTTTAATCTGATTGTGCCACCTTAACTGCAACCAAATGCTTCCGATAACTGGAGATAAATCATTCCCTAACTGATGGGTCTAGAACTTACTCCTTTGCTGTGGATCATTGCCTTGCTGCATAATCAAGTTGCGCTTGAGTTTTAACTTATGGACGGAAGACCAGACATTCCCCCTTAGGATTTTCTGGTACAGAGCAGAATTCATGTTTCTCTCAATTATTGTAAGTTGCCCAGGCTCTGAAGCGGCAAAGCCTCATCACACCATCACACCACCACCATGCTTGATGTTCTTTCGTGGAATTCTGTGTTTGGTTTACGCCAGAGGACCACGGCCTTTCAAACAGTTCCACTTTCAACTCATCAATCCAGAGAACATTCTCCCAAAAGGTTTGAGGATTATCAAGGTGTGCTTTGGCAAAATTTAGACAAGCCTTAATGTTCTTCTGGGTTAGCAGTGGTTTTCACCTCGACACTCTTCCATGGGTGCCATTTTTGCCAGTGTCTTTCTGATAGTGGAGTCATGAACAGTGACCTTTATTGATGCAAGAGAGGCCTGTAGGTCCTTTGATGTTGTCCTTGGGTCTTTTGTGACTTCCAGGATGGATTTTTGGAAGGTTGGCCACTTCTGGGAAGGTTCTCTACTGTGTAAAGTTTTTCCATTTGGAGATAATGGCTTTCACTGTGGTCCTTGGGAGTCCCAGAGCCTTTGAAATAGCTTTGTAACCTTCCCAGACTGATGTATTTCAATCACCTTCTTCCTCATCATTTCTGGAATTTCATTCAACTTTAGCATAGTGTGTTACTGGGTAAGACCTTTTAACCAACTTCAACCTGCTGAAAAAGTTCTTTTTAAATGTTGATTTGATTGAACAGGGTTTGCAGTAATCAGGCCTAGTCCAGCTGAACCCCATTATGAATTGCAGTTTCATAGATTTGGGGAATTAGTAACTATGGGGGCAAATACATTTTCACACAGGCCCACTGGATAACTTTGTTGAATCAATAAATAACATTATCATTTAAAAACTGTATTTTGTGTTTCCTCAAGTTGCCTTTGTTTTATCTTAGATTTTGTTTTAATTTCTGAAACAATTTAGTATGAGATATACACATAAAAACAGAAGAAATACTTTTTCACAGCACTATATGTTGCCATGTCGACCTAGAAAATGTTTACTGATTTTATATCAAATATTTTGGGACACACAGGCCCTCTGCACACCTGGCATTAATATACTTCCTGGGTGATCTGATTGTAAGGGGACAGCACAGTTGTGAACAAGGTCCAATCTCAAAGATGCATTGTGATCCCATCACTCAAACCACATTCAGTGGAGGCCAGGGATGCATATGACCACATAACATTTGTAGTGTGAATGTGATGTGCCCTGGACAGCAACGAAGTTGTCATTACCCTACCCTAATCATTGTAAATAATAATAATAATCATATTAATTTTAAAAATCATGCTGAATAATAGATCTCTCCCTCACTAGACTAATTTATAAGGTTTTATTAGCAGACTATGCAGTTAAAATGTTTGAAACAGCCCATACAGGTACAAGAGATAGGATTCGTGAGAAATTTCTGCCTGTAAATATATGCAGTTCAAGACAGGCTTAATAAATGTGCGTGATACCCATGATGTATGATATCCGATCACCAGTGGTCACTGGAAAGCCATTCAGAATGGCAGATTTAAATGGCTATGTGTTTTGCTATCCACTCGTGACTGGTTCACATGAAATGGATGTTAAATCCAGGTATAAAAAAAGGCCATAGTTGTCTCTGTGCAGCTTCATGGACACGCAGATGAGGCGTGTTAATTAGTGTTTAAAACACTGTCTGCCATTGTTGAGCTTACAATTAGATTATATTTAAAAATAAATACTAGTCTAGATGATCTGTAACAGATTGTTTCGGTAGGTTTATAGGATGTCTTAGGAGAAATTAGAAAACATTAGTCAAAATTTGGTAAAATTAGGTCTGTAAAAGTTAAATAGGTGGAGTTGAATAAGATTTAAATGATTTTTTTTTTTTAAATTCTCAACATTTTATGCTAAGCTCGTCCCCAGAAGCTATAGTAGTTCAACTAGAGTTAGCGTTAGCAAAGCCTATCAAGCCTATCACTTTCAACTGCACTCACACGAACATTCACCTGCTTGAAACTCAAGTTATAACACTACAAACACGCTCATAAAATAAGCTTCATAATGATTTAAGAGGATGTTCACGAGCACAGTTTGTTTCTTTGTAATGACCTCTTAAGAGCTATAATCTCTGGTATTAACATGTTAGCATTGTTAGTTCTAGCTTCAAGACAGGCCATTCAGCCTTGAAAGCAAAGTTATGACACTATAAACATGCAAAATTCAGCTCATAATCATTTATGATGATGGTCACAAGTGTCATCAGCATTCTTTTTTCTTTGTAATAATATCATGTTCTACATATTGTTCCAGGTTATTTGTACTTGTAAGAAATAAAAATGACTATTACACCTTTAAATCAAACAATTCCCATTAAAATGAAATGATTTAGTGCTAATACACAAAAACTGTATAGTCCATATAGTATGTAATCTGAGACACAAACAGAGATGCCTTAATGATTGGTCAGATCTCTAACATGTGTGACATGTTACACCTTATGCCTCGTGTGCATTCCTTTTTGCAAACAGAATCAAGAAACAGGAGGAAATATTATATATGTAATAGCCTTTCAGCTATATGCTCTATAAAACATCTGATGCACAATGTGACTGCAGCCAATTAGGCCACTTTGCTGAAATGATGAGATGCTCCATCAACAGCTTTGCTTGGTTATTGTTAAAATTTTAGTTTTATATAATGAAAAAATATTGTTCTTTTTTTTTGTAGCCTCAAAAAAGATTTTCTCCCCGTTTTTGAAAACTGAGAGAGACTAGGCTGTATTCACTCAACTTGACAATAAAATCTTTTTTTGAGGCTGCAAAAAAACAACAACAATATTTTTTAATTACATAAAACTAAAACTAAGAATAACAAATGTTAAAATTTTACCTTAACGGTTCATTTATACTACTAATTGGCACAGAAAAGAAAAAGTAGTGGAAATCTGCTTAATGCACAGTAAATGCCATTAGTATCGATTTAGCATAAAAGCAGACATGGACAGACACACACACACACACACACACTCACACACACATATACAGACACGCTTCGTAGCACACTTTCTCTTTATAATCATGTCTATCTTTCAGCCTCAGTGGGCTGGGTTATTGGGCAGAAACCTCATTTCCTGCACAGCGATCTCCCTCAACAAGATCACAGGACATTTAATTGAACTTGAAAACACACGCGCACACTCACGCGCACACTCACTCAGCCACATACGTCACGACTCATACGACACACAAGTCAAAAGCATAAACAAAGACACTTGCTAGGGCTACTTGACAATAAGCCAATTATTTACTGAGCTGTTTTTAAACCACATGTAAGCATTTAAAGTGTTTTCAAGTGAACGCTTATTCCGGGAAAATGTTAATCAAATCTGTAAATAATTCACGGCGTTCTATATTCAAAAGAATTATTTTCATAAGGCAACGTTATGTTATAAAGTAAGAAAGATAAATTACATAGCCGAAGAAAAAAAGTAAACAGGAAAAAAAAACAAGTCTAAGCTACTCTTATTATTACAGCGTGTATGAGGAAGTACAGAAACACATATTTTTTATTAAAAAAATGTGCAGGCAAGACACATTTACACTCCGAAACTTTAATGAACTTTAAGGTGACATCGGCTATAATGCAGATGGTAGAGTAATTCCATATAGAAATGAGGCTATATATAAACGCAATATTACATGCAATTTCTTGTCTCACATCTGTCAAGGCTCTGATTCATTTTCCAGCCATTTTTTTTCCCCCAGAACTGTTACGCTGCTGATCCTGGAGTGAATTTATTTACAGCGTGGATTAGCTTGCCAGTGATTGATGTTACTCCACCAAACAGTAAACCAATTAGTGGCATGATGTAATGTCATTTTAAAAGGGTTATAATCGTGTTGCTCTTGAACTTGGGGCCCTGATCAGGCGTAATAAAGATTTATAGCAGATCAAAGGAGAGGCTAATACCATTAACAATAGATTATATTCCAACAGAAATTACATTAACAGCTTTTTCTCCCTCCCCTTTGCTAAATATATCACCGGAATTGGAGATTTTGATGCAGGAGGAGAGTTTAGAGGACTGTGCAGCACAGAGAGGGCATTAATAACTCAAAAAAAAAAAAAAAAAGATAGAGTGCAGCTGTGCTCCAGCAACTCATCGTCTTGTTCCATTTGGAGGACATTAACCAAACCTTGTGCCAGAATCCAGGGCAGACCTTACAGGAGGCATTCATAACTTTAATGGTTGCAACATTTCATTCATTGAATCACAGTATAATTTAATTGTCTTCTTCTTCTTCCAATTCTAAGTTACACACGCTTTTATGTGTTTGTTAACTAGCCATACGCATGACCTAACATACTTTTAACGTTCCATATATCAAATTTACTTTGAAAACCGCGATCATCTTGATAAAGTGATTCCAGAATGTATCCTACTGTGCGGAAAAACTTGAATTCAGATTCAGACATCAGACTGAACTCAGAGGAGCTGAGGAGAACTTAAGTTGCGCATTATGTACAAAACACTACGCTTCCAGGCTTGAAGTTCTTGTTGACAAGCATGCAAAGCACATATCATAGACTGACAATCTGACAACGTGGACCTCAGAAAAATTTTAATCCGAGTTACGGCTTTGAAGGGCTTTTTTTTTCTTTTTTTTTTTGAGTTTGGGGGTGAATTTGCGTGCGATGTATGTTCCTTTTTGGGTTTAAAAAAAATGCAATGCTGTTAAGAGATTCAAGTGTACCTGTGGTCAAAAATGCACTGCACTGCGCTCATCCATCCATCCATCCATCCATCCATCCATCCATCCATCCATCTATCTATCTATCTGTTTATTTTTTTTATTTATTAAACATTTTGTGCCAGTGTTCTGTGTGCATTATATATTTTTTTCTGCATGGGAGAATCATCGGACGTGTATGACCTGACATGTGTGCAGCTTAGAGGGAACAGTAGCTACCACCATATAATATACAAATGATGGCACATAAGCAAGGGTGGTATGGATATGGGAAGTAACCCGAGAAGGTGGAGTTTACCTGTGGTGGACTGGGCCCTTAGAAGGTATGAGTTGGGGGAGATTTGGTCCTCTGGGTGGGGCTCCAGCATGGTGTGGGCGGAGCTGCTGTCCAGCAGGGGCACCTGGCACTCTCTGATGGTGGGTGGAGCTTGGTGGAGTGGCGCAGTTGGAGGAGAGGGTGCCGGTGGTAGAAGGCTGGAGGAGGCAGTGGAAGGAGGGAGGGGACGACCTGAAAAAAGGACAGATAGAAAGAAAAGATGTAAACCATGAGGTATGGATACAGCTTTACATCTCATCATACATATTATCATACAAACATTCACTGGAGTTAAACGCGTTTCCACGGACACTTCATCACATGCAAACTGGGAGAAAATAAAATGTCACACCATTCAAAATGTATATTACTTGTGAGCCTCTTGTGACTTAAGCTGTACATGGGATCCCCAAGCAGCTGCATAAATCGACAGAGGAGACAGAAGAATGCACAACAGTGCAGAATGGAAATGCTGCTCCCAGTATTTTTGTCCTGCACAAACTCCCCACACACAGACACACACACACACACACGCACACACACTCTCTCTCTCCCTTGACATTACTCTAATATAGATGTCCTGCATGTGATTTCCCTAAGGATCCCACACCAGACCTACATAATATACGACTACAAGAACAGGCCATCTCTCACAAACCCCACAGTGTTTTTAAAGCTAGAAAACCACAAAAGGGACAAGTCATTATTTCTATTACAAGCACCTTTAGCTTTTGCTATAATTGGACTGACGTTGGAGGTAAAACTGTGACCATTTTCTGCCTTTTTAAAAATAAGTACATTAAGTCAATCGTCATAAAAGCTGATGAATTATGCTTCTATTACCGTTCTTAATTACTCAGAGAAAACAATTATGGCTTGAGATAAAGTAACAAGTCTACCTTTTTTTTTTTTTTACCTCTTGACGCACGAGTGTTTTGGTTGATGCGTTTCTTTGAGATTCTTGTCAGTGTAGATACGGACCTCAGAGTCGAGATGATCACATATTGTCCTTCATCTTCTTAATTAGAATTAAGAAGCGGAGAGAAATTATAATGTTTTTGCAGTCCATATTGTCAAGAGGATTGATGCGTCACACACACAAGGTCTGCATTACACTTTCATGCATCTTTAAGCCTTTAAGTCTGTAAGTGTTTTCATGTACATCAAGACTGAAGAAAAAAAAAAAAGAGACCAGACAGACTTTAAAAGAGTATAAAAGACCTTCAATGCTGAAGTACATTGAGACTACTTCATACAACTTTCATCCATGCATGCATCTCTCTCTCTCTCTCTCTCTCTCTCTCTCTCTCTCTCTGCAGAGACCAGGCTCACTGAAAGCATGACTGCTACCAGCCAATACACATGTGACTGTGAGCAGTCAAATATGCTGTTATTGATTTAAGACTCTACTGGTCTATAGCTCAGACATACCCACATGTTCAGTGTCAGAGCAGGGTTTGTGACACTCACTCCAGAAACCATAAACACACACACACACACATACACACACACACACAGGACCGATACCTTTCTTTTACTTCTTTTTAGTGCCCCCTACTTAAGACACACTTTGACCTCAGATGCCTCCAGATGAAGTACTGTTAATGCATATACTGAATTCCTGCTGTGTAAGGAAGTATATGCGGAGCTAAGCAGACCCCAGGGATGCGGCTCTGCGTCCTGTTAGATAACGAAAGATGAGAAAAGGAGGAGAGCACTCTATGTTTACAGCCAGCGTGCGATTACTGAGATCTAAGTAACTCAATCCTGAAACATATGGGAATTCAGAGAGTCAATTCAATAAGAGAGAGAGAGAAAGGGAGAGAGAGAGAGAGAGAGAGAGAGAGAGAGTGAGAAAGGCAGAGAGTTGAATATTTTAGAATAATTATTTTTAAAAAACAGATTAAATACCTGAATTTAAAAAAAAAAAAAATCAGTAGCTGACATCAAAGAGACAAGGGTTCAGAGAGGGTAGACACCTTGGAACAGTCATTAAAATAATTGAACACATTATTAAGCTAGAAAAAAATAATAGGGAGGGGGGGCTTCTTAAGTTAGAAAAAATGCTTGAGTTGAAACCTAACACAAGTGCTAGGAGCAATCACAAAATACAACCTTACAGTGAAGCCGTTATTTTACAGATTTCCTGATGCAAGGCATCAGGTGCAGGAAGAGAAACCCTCTGTTTTGCAGAACATCAGGTTTTTAGATCCCCATAAGAAAGATGATGTATTGTAGCTGACTATTGGGCTTAGTCATCTTTTTTTGACACTGTCAAGGTGCTAATTTTCATTCTCCCAAAGCCATGTTTACTGTTTCAGCAACAGGCAAGCAACTGAAACAATGAACTGTGTATTATTTGTATTTCATGTATGACATGCATGTATGTGAAATATATTTCAATAATATATGTACAAGTTCATTTACTTCTTTTCCAAGTAAAAGAAAACAAACCCACTTCATTTACACAGTTATGTGAAGTGACATTCAAATATAAAATATTTAAAAGGTGCCTCAGACCAACCAAACAGTACCACTTTAGACTGTAAATGTAATCATTTCCTGAGGAAAATAAGTCAAACTAATTAAATCATTACACTGTATAAGAGAAGGGATAGTTTTTTCACTGCAGACTTGTTTCTACTTATTCTTAATGGCATTTTATTACTCCTTATATCTTGATGACTGACAGTTCATGATTTCTGACAATTGTTCTTCAAAAATACAAATAACATTATATACGGTTCTGTATAAATACCTGTCCTTATTGATGAAAAGTTACATTTATATTTATGCAAAATTACCAGTATGTGATTTATTATTGTTTTGAAATATTCCATCACATTTATTACCGTACACAGTGTGGTCCAAAAGTCTGAGAGCGCAAGTAAAAATGCTTCTAATTTGTATTCTTTTCTAGCTTAACACAACAATTTTCATTACAAATGATATTACTGACAACAACTTGAGTGAAAAGTAGAATCTTTAAACTATTTATATGAATTTCAGAGCTTCTTAGTATTTGGTATGTCACATTTTTTGCTTTAATGACAGGGTGCATTCAAGTTGGTACGGACTCCACGAGGTTGTGCAAAACTTTTTGATCCATTTTTGATAAATTCCTTCAGAGCGTCGCCTGAACACATGCTTCAATATGCTTAAAACTAGTGTAGAATCTTGAGTATGAAATATTCAAGATGTTTGTCAGGTCATCGCAAGCCAGCGACATTTCCCAGAATGCACTACTAACTACAAGCATGACTGAGGACAACTACACTTCCCAAACACACACGGACACGTTCACCATCTCCAGAGTTCTAATTAGTGACACCTGTTTACAATCACACATACACTCCAACCACCCTTGATAAGAGACTGCTCGTTCACACATACTTTGTGAAGTAAACACTGAGTTGCCATTGTCTATGTCGTTACCAGGCCTTTCAATCGTGTTGTGTTATTCTGGGTTTGACTTTGTTTACGCCCTCGACTTTGTATATCTGACTTGCCTGCTTTGGACTGTTTGCCTGATCACATGACCACTGCCTGTTTATGTTTATCGACTTCTGTCTACTGCTTTGGATTTGTTATACCATTAAACTGCCACACCTGCATGTGCTTCTGTGCCTCCATTACGTGACAATGTTGAATATTTACTTTCTTTGTTTTAAATGTTTTAAAATTTTAGAACCTTCTTTTTATTGATGCATGCAACACGTTCCAATAAAGTTGGGACAGGGGCAATTTAGGAATAATAGCGATGTGACAAGTTGAAATGAGAAGGTGATGTGAAACAGGTGAGGCAATCATCTAATCATAATATATAAGGAACCTCCAAAAAAGGCCTAGCCCTTCAAGAGTAGCGATGGTTCGAGGCCAAAAATAACTTCTAAATGTGTGTGATTGCCGATCCCTCAGATGTCACTGTCTTAAAAACACTCATGAGTCTGTAATGATATCCTGACATGGGCTCGGAAATACTTTGGTAAATCTTTGTCAGTCGACACCATTCGCCATTGCATCCTCACATGCAAGTTAAGGCTTTACTATGCAAAGCAGAAGCCATACATCAACATTGTCCAGAAGTGTCGACTTCACTGGGCTTGGTCTCATCTGAGATGGACAGTAGCACAGTGGAGTCGTGTTTTGTGGTCCGACGAGTCAACATTTCAAATAGTTTTTGGACAAAACAGCCGTCGTGTTCTCCGGGCCAAAGGGGAAAAGGACCATACAAGCTGTTATCAGCATCAGGTCCAATTGCCAGCATCTGTCATGGTATGGGGGTGTGTTAGTGCCCATGGGTAACTTGCACATCTGAGAGGGCACCATTAATGCAGAAAGATATGTACACATTTTGGAGCAACATATGCTGCCATCCAGAGCAGGACAACGCCAAACCACATTCTGCCCGCATTACAAGCGCATGGTTGGGTAAGCAGAGTGTGCGGGTGCTAGCCTCCCTGCAGTCCTGACCTACACAGTGTTAAACAGTCGGCTGTCCCAACTTTTTTGGAGTGTGTTGCAATCATCAGATTTGAAATGAGTGTATATTTTCAAAAATAAATTAAATTCACAAAGTAAAACGTCAAATAATGTGTTAATAATGTGTTTTCAATATAGTACAGGGTGAATTGAATTTTCAAATGACTCTTTTTGTGTGTTATTTTATTTTTTTATTTTTGCATTTCCCATACTATTCCAACTTTTTCAGAATTGTTGTTGTATCTAGAACAGTCCTGAACATGTTCAAAATAGTTTTACATATATTTATACCCATAAAATCTATATTTAGAGCAGTGACTATTATTATTATTATTATTATTATTATTATTATTACATTAGTACTATCATGTGTATTAGTTAGTTATTAGTAAGTTAGTAAGTGTATTAGTAATAATAATGTAATTATTACTACAGTGTATGTTTATATGTGTGATTTTTACAAACTTATTATTTGTGATCTCTCCAATTAGCATTGTGCCCCTTTGAACTAACTCTATAATGTTCTTTACAGATAATGAAATGCACAGAGGTGCTCTTTTGCCAGGCAAACACCTTTTGGCATGACAGCAGGCACTGCAGGTCTTAAAGCGGTGGGGCGAAAAGTGTGATTCTGATTCAGAAAGTAACAGACTTTCAGCCAGTAGGATTCCTTGCTCTTTTGGAAACATGGAAATTCAGGAAGCCACACTCATTTAACATGTACCACAGGTCTAACGTCTTTATTTTTATGATGACTTTAGCGAGAAAGTACATGAATATGAATGACTGATCTGGTGATCTGGTGTTAGATAACATCACGGCTCAAAGTTGCCTTGTAATTAAAAGGAATAAACCCAACATTGCCCGAATTAATCAAATTCTGCAGAGGACCAGAGTAGCATGATCTTGAGCAGTGCTTTCTATTCTAGCTATACAGTACCTCATCCACTTGTCTTCTTGACTTAATTGGGAAAATTTCTCTAACAGATGTTGTTTATACTACTTCAAATGACATTTTATCACACAGAATCATGTTGGACCTTCATGGGAAACTGACTGCATAATAAAATTACAGATAAGAGTAATGAGTGTAGTGGCAGTAGACAAAAAAATATGGATGCATTAATTCAAATATTGGGTCTTGGCCTGATATCGTCCTCATTAGCTAAAAAACTTCTCAGAATCCAACATCTGATACTATATGATATAGTGTACATTACAGCAGTAATGAAAAGATGACATAGAATGGCACAGATCTTAATGATGGCAATCACAGCATACCTACAAGTAACCTTATAAAACACCAGTCTTTTTAATAGAGAGTGTGAGAGCAGCTGACCCGAGTGTGCAGACCAGGATCAGTAAGCGTGGTCATTTAAAATGAGCGCAAGGCACCGTGAATTGTGCATGCAGTAAGCACAGTCTTTTAAACTAAGCAGGCAGAGAAACTGTCACGTGTAAGAGTTTGAAGACTTCGGTTCTGCAAGCACTGAGCACTGAGATATGCATGATTCCAGGGTGTACACTCATGCTCGTGAGTCAAGATACAATTCATTTTTAATGACCGCGCTTGCCAATACTCTTCTGCACACTCAGGTCAGCCGCTCTCTATTAATGATACTCTTTAAATGCCATACCATCTTAACATAACATTTATTTGCTAGCAGCACATCGCAGTGACCAACATAAACTGAGCGAAATAAAATGTTCCATGTTGCTACGGATTGATTAATACTAAGCAGGATACTCATTTCTCTATTAATATCAAGACCCAAAAACATGTATCCCTGCAACAAACACAGAAGTAATGCATGTATATGTGTATGTTTACAGTATGTGCACTGTATACCGTGTGTGTGTGTGTGTGTGTGTGTGTGTGTGTGTACACTGAATGAGGGTTATTAAATTCTTAAATCACCTTAATCACAAAAAAAAAAAAAAAAAACCCAAAAAATTGCATTAGATGGCCAAAAGCAATTATGGGAAACTTAATCTCCTTTGCAATTAGGCTCAGGGGCATTTCTTAACTATTGTAATTTACTTTTGGTACATTTCTATAAAGGTCAGTGTAAATTGCTTTGTGTTATTAGAGCAAAAGGTTGGGAGGGGGACATATGATCCTCTAGATGATTCTTTTTTTCTTTTCTGTCCGTCCTTTTCTCTACTTCCAATCTCTTCATCAAGAGAAGGCTGTTCCGGTTATTGAAAGCTCTGATGTGGATATGACCTTGGATGTCTCTCCAGATAGAGTACTGCGATGGAATCTTTGCTATGATGCTGTGACAAAAGCAGCCAAGCTCTGAAGAATTTCACGCTTCTGATTGGAAAATCATAGCTAAATAGAGCTGCCAGCCACACATTGACCTCTATCACTTTTAAGCCATGAGGACTCGGCTATCCATTACTTTGGTTGAACACTGTTTCACTAAGTTGATTTTGCAGAACTAAGACTAAGGAGTATTATTATTATTATTATTATAGCAAAAGCTATAGGTGGTTCTGAAATACTGAATGCAAGGCTAAAATTTCTATTATGGGATGTTTAATTCCTATTTCACACACAAACATCTCACACATCCCGGTCTGGTACAAGGCCACAACGCTCCCTCTCTCCACCCATCTGTCCAGTGTGGAGATGGAGAGCCAAAGAGGCCAAAAAGCACAAGGAGTGACAGCTGGAGCCCAGTCACACGGAAAGTGACAAATTACTACCTTAATGAGTGCAATTTATCATCTCTTCCCCATATTCTCCCTCCCTTTCTCTCATTCGCATTCATTCTTTCTGCTGTCCTCTATATTCTTCAGTAAATTACATGACCACCTTGAATTCTACTACAACAAACCAGCAGTGGACCAGGATGATTAAATTGAAGAAACAAGTCACCTGAGACAACTGAAAACAAGTCTACTTCCAATGGCTAAACAGTTGCCAAGGAAAATGAGACAAGCAGAGGGAGATAAAAAGGAGGGAGACAAAAATTTGACTGCATCACTGCATCCCTACATCACCGCGTTCCTACATCACGGCGTCCCTACATGACCACGTCCCTATATCCCCACGGCCCTTCATCACTGCGTTCCTACATCACCGCGTCCCTACATCATCGCGTCCCTACGTCACTGCATCCATACATGACTGTCACTGCATAACTGTCCCACTGCATTACTATCAGACCTCATTGTGTCACTGTATTGCTAATAGCACTGCAAATATCTCACTGCAACCTTGCACATCTGTATTACTGTATTACTCTCAGAACTGCACGTTTCACTGTATCACCTGTATAACTACATCACTGTCTGATCTGTGGATCTCTCACTGTATCACTGTCTGAATACATTTACGCCATGCAAATACGTTTACATTTATGGAATTTGGCAGAAACCCTTAACCAGGGCAAATTTTCTCTCATTTATACAATAGAGCAGTTGAAGGCTAAGGGCCTTGCTTAAGGGTTCAGCAGTGGCAGCCTGGGAGTGCTGGGATTTCAACTAACGATCTTCCAATCAGTAGTCCAACATCTTAAACACTTAGCTACCACCTCCCTATACTGTACCTCACTGTGTCCATGTCAGAACTGCAAGTATCTCACTGTTACCACTGCATCCCAAATCACTATCACTACAACACTATCAGCTCTCCAGCCTCATGAACACTTTGAAGCTATCTTGCTGATGCAAATGACTGCATTCGTGCTTTGAGTCCACATGTGTTAGTGTGGTTACCACAGTGCTGTACAACAGGACTTAAAACAGTGTGTGTGTGTGATTGAATGAGTGTTTGTGTGTGAAAGAGAGAGAGAGTAAATATAGAGAGTAAGCACTATTCTGACCCTAGCAAAGCTTGAGCATAAAAAACTGTTTGCTTTAATTAAAAAGTTGCCATTTATTTTCTTAAATCTTTGTTCTTACCAGATAATTTACACATTATTCCCCAAACAATTACTTTTGATATTTGACTTCCTTTACTCAGAACATGCAACCCCTCTAGCTTACAACTTCACTGTAATCCTCCCAAAACTACTCAGCATAAGACCAACTGGAGGAAATACAAATCAAATCCACTTATCTGAAGCTGTTTGAGAGCACAGAGGCACTACTGTGGCTCTTCAGAAGATTTATAGGTGGAAACAAAGAAATAAAAAAGGAAATGTAAACATATGCAAACGCAATGGGAAAAGCTGCACACTATACATGCTCGCTGAAATTATTTTCAGTAATTTAACAGAACATGTCTCCTCATGAGGCTGTGAAGAATACCTGTGAGGAATCTTGCAAACAAAGTTTATATTTTGTAGAGAAAAAAGGGAAATGTATGGCTTTACATAGTCAAACAAGAAAGAAAAAGAAAGCAAGAATGAAAGAACTGAGACCTGCATACACAGAGAGCACAATAAAGAACTAATGGAACTAACATCATGATCTACTATACTGTACTGGTAGTGCTGCACATGTTTAAGATTTTTATAAATCTGTATGTATGTCCCAATTCCAAAAAAATTGGGATTCTGTGTAAAATATAAATAAAAACAGAATGCAATGATCTGCAAATCTCATAAACCCAGATGTTATTGACAATAGAATATAGAAAACATATCAAATGCTTAAACTGAGTAAATGTACCATTTTACCTAACAAAACAAAACAAAAACAAGGTAATTTTGAATTTGATGGCCATAATACAGGGACGGAGCAACAAAAGGCTGGAAAAGTAAGTGTTGCTGAAAAGAAACAGCTGGAGATAAATTGGCAACAGGTCAGTGACATGATTGGGTATAAAAAGAGTATCTTAGTGAGTCTATCAGAAGTAAAGATGGGCAGAGGATTGCCAATCTGCCAAAAACTACGTCTACAATTTGTGGAACAATTTCAGAATAATCTCCCTGTATAATGTAAAATTGCTAAGAATATAAATATATCATCATCTACAGTACATATCATCATCAAAAGATTCTGAGAATCTGGAGAAATCTCTGTGCACGAGGGACAAGGATGAAAATGAGTATTTCATGCCGGTGATCTTCAGGCCCTCAGGCGGCACTGCATTAAAAACAGGCTTCTGTATGATTCTGTAATGGAAATCACTGCACGGGCTCACAAACACCTCCAGAACTCATTGTCTGTGAACACAGTTCCCCGTGCCATCCATAAATTCTGGTTACAGCTCCACCATGCAAAGAAGAAGCCATATGTGAATATGATCCAGAAACGCTGCAGTCTTCTCTGGGCCAAAGCTCATTTAAAATGGACTGAGGCAAAGTGGAAAACTGTTCTGCAGTCAGACGAATCAAAATTTGAAATTCTTTTTGGAAACCATGGACGCCACGTCCTATAAACCAAAGAGGACTAAAGAGGAGAGGGACCATCCGGTTTTTTATCAGCGCTCAGTTCAAAAGTCTACATCTCTGATGGTATGGAGGTGCAGTAGTGCCTATGGAATGGGCAGCTTGCACATCTGGAAAGACACAATCAATGCTGAAAGGTATATACAGGTTTCTGAGCAACAAATGCTTCCATCCAGATTCCATCCCATCTTTACTTCTGAAAGGCTCTGCCTCTCTAAGATACTCTTTCTATACCAAATCACGTTACTGACCTGTTGCCAATTTACTTAAATAGTTACAAAATGTTCCTCCGGTTGTTTCTTTTTAGTAACATTTACTTTTCCAGCTTTTTGTTGCCCCCGTCCCAACTTATTTGAGACGTGTTGCAGCCATCAAATTCTAAATTATCTTTTTTTTTTCTTAAAATGGTACATTTCCTCACTTTAAACATTTGATATGTTTTCTATGTTCTATTGTGAACAACATATGATTTTATGTGATTTCATTGCAATGAAAGTCATTGCATTCCATTTTTATTTACATTTTACATTACAGCGTCCCAACTTTTTTGGTATTGCTGTTGTATATAAACCGTTTTATTAATTTCTCATGTTGTGTTTGTGTGAGCTGCTACAAACTGGATATAGGCAAACATTTTATTGAAGGAAGGACAATTATCACAAACAAAGACTTGCCTCTAAATGTCAAATCCATCCTTTAGGACAAGCACAAGCCTTTACACAGATCTTTTGTATTACTTTAAAAGAAAATTCCAACTAGGTAAAGCCTTGTGCAACTGGAAGACGCATGTCAAGGAGAAGCAGTCCTTGTAACTGAATAGCCAAACAGATCTCTGGAGATAAATGGAGATCTAGGCTTACCAAGAAAGCTTACCTTTTCAACAATGCTGAAATGACAGAACTGCTAATTGTTTCCTTTTTTCTCACTTATTCACCGATTTAAATATCTCCTTCAAAGCTGCTAAGATCTTACAGAGACCGTCTCTGTATCCATAGCCCACGATGACTAACCAGGAGTGGGTACTCAGAGAAGATTCCATTTCATGCACATATAGTCACCATCACATATGTTCACATTCACACTGCTGATTATCTATTATGCTCAAGCCACTTCTCTCACTGTATTACCATATAAATTACATCCGAGTTGTTGATGTGGATTGTTGATATATCTATGGATCGTACACGGTCCTTTTAATGAACACAATGGACATAAGCGACCACCTAACTCCGCCTCAGAAGTGGGAGATACACATCCGTTCACTTAAGTGTTAAATCTTCTCCTCAGTCTAAAACTGGTCTGTCTTTAAGCCTCACAAATTCTCTATTTATCTTTCTCACACTATGGGTTTGTGTATGCACGCGCACACACACACACACACACACGCGCACACAATTGCTTGGCAACAGTTTACAGTTACCTCTCAAGACTGGATATGTTGCATCATATATTAGCAACAAAATGTTTACTTTTTAAACACTGTTGTGAAAGAGTTTTTAATAAAGCATTTAATGGGCCATCCAGCTGTGCTCTCAAACTGTAAAATTTCACATTTCTCTTTGTGTTAGAACAACAATAAACCATTTTTTTTGTCAGCTACACTGAGGGGGCATTCACACTGGCTGTTTAGTCTGAAACAGAGCACGGTTTGCATAAAAAAATCGATAATGTGAAAGCTGTCATGCGGACCAGGAAGCGCACAACGGTTCCGAACCCGCCTGAGACTACCTGTAAGAGGTGGTCAGAGTTCGGTTGCAATGTAACTGTGCCACGATTCCCCTGAATATGAAAGCAACTTGTACTCGAGTCCACACTTGTTCAGGAAGTAAAGTAACCTGCGTGTGTGTTTTAGCCAATTACGACAGCATTCATTTCCACAACACATGTGTACCATGAGTGGCACGGGAACGTTGTGGGACACAGAAGAGGTGCATAATATCTGCTGTGCATAAAAAAAAGGTGAGTCGTTTTGTGTTGTCAATGCGTGTTTGTGATGATGTAGGATGAATGCAAATGCACCAGGGCTCGATAGAATCAAGTAAGTCTGAAACCAGACCAAGGCTGAGGGCGGGCACTGTGAACAATCGCACTCGGATTTAGACCGCCGCAAACGTGCCAAGTGTGAAAACTACCTAAGTCTCATGTACGTCTCTGCAACTTGTTTGTTAACAAAAACGTGACCAAAAGAGAGGAAAAAAGTATGTGAAAACAGGGCTATTTTAATCATGATCAATCATGGCGTTTCATGACATGACAACCATGACAATTTACTCAGTAGATTAAACAGAATCAACTATGATATTAGTGTTCAAGTGAGATAAATGAGCGATGTGAGTGTTTTGTATTGATTCGGTGCATTACATCATAGCACATTTTGTAAAGTCAAATTGCGTTCATAGTGAATTTACAATTTGATGTGACTAAAGGGCTGTCAGTCACCTGGAATGCTTACAGTCTAAAAGATGTGAAAGATTTGTATGTTTTGTTTCAAAGAAATGATGCGTTTTAAAAGAACTGAGGCATTATAACGTACTAGGTGAAATATATGGATGTGTCTGTTGAAGATTTGAAGATACAATGTTGGAAGTGCAATTAAACCATCAGCAAAGTGAAGCATGGTGGTGGTAGTGACCATGTTAAAAGTCGCCTCCTTGGTTGCTTCTCTGACTAATCCATACGAGTTACCTGGTTCTTACCGATCAATGAATGTTGGTAGACTTTCTGACCTGCGGATGTGGCTCTGACCTGCGGATGTGGCATATATATATATATATATATATATATATATATATATATATATATATATATATATATATATATAAAATCAGATTTAATGGTGTTCTGTGAGCTGTTCGAATTCGGGGATATGTTCTTATAATCAAACCAGAACTTTGCCCCAGACGTATCTGGATAGCTCTTTGATGCTGTTTCTTACATGTTTTCTAACAAACTATGAGTACTATGTGTGTGGGGATGAGGTCAGGTGAACATACATTGTGACACAGAGGTGACATGCCGAGTGCCTTTAAGGTTAACAGACTTAGGAGCATCATCAGAAGCCTTCATGTTAATGTCAGTGCTGCGTGGAATAACTCTGGTATTCTTCTTGGTGTTACTTTACATGTGAGATTTCTCTGTATCTCAGAGAGTGTGGAGGTAACGTGTGAGCTTCCTTTTAGTCACACACTATACTCCACACTCTATACAGCTCCCAATCTGCATTGTGTAGAACATAGAAGGTGTGAGTCAAACTGGAAGCTATGAACATGTGTCTCCTAACTGTAGTCACTACCAGATACTGAGATACAGTCAAACTCATGCTGACAGATCATGATATCACAGCTACAGCGCCACAGTGCTGCTGAATAAACTGAGCTCTGGTTCAAACTGCTGACTCCACGCTCACCGAGTCCTCTCACGGCACCATTTCTCTCCTCACTTCCCTCTAGGCCCTTAAAATGTTTGCTTATGTCAGCCACTCATGAGAACGCATTGTGGATCTGAATTGCTAATTGCGTTCTAGCCTGCTTTTATGGTCTCTGGCGTACCACTCTATTTTTTATGATCGCAAAAAGACATGAGAATGAAAAAAAAACATCTTTAGATTCCTTGCTCTGTCTCCTGCCCTACATCTCTTCAAGTCTTGTCTCTAGAACCCCCTTTCTGTCATTTCGAAAAACAAAACCCCTTTTTTGTCAATTTAAGAAAATTCCAGCGTGACGATTTTGCCCTACCTTTCCTTAAAGTGTGAGAGACTTGTTTTCCACGTGACGGTCCTTGTTTTTCTTCTACTGTTTTCTTTGCCTTCCTTCATCATCCATTTTCTTTCATTTCTCACCAGGCCCTTAAAATATTGTTTTTTTATTATTATTACTCTCTCACGAGTAGCTAATGATGACAATCCATGGATACAGAATAGCTGAACTGACATGATGGCTGTGAAGTGTTTGGTCACGGTTGCAGTGCATCACTGAATTTGGGAGTCGGATCTCGGTAATGTAATATTCAGAGGTAATAAGCTAGAGTGGGCTGAGGAAAGCTTTGAGTCGGTGTGTCTTACTAATACTGTGGGAAGGATGGACATGCTCTAGTTATTTAATATAATAAAAAAATATTGAGTAATGACTAATAGATAAAGACCTATCAGGTCTTTTTTCTTCTCATTAATGGAGTACTTCAGTCTTTTTCAGTCTAGCCTGAAATGTTGATGTATAGTATACTGCGAGAGAGAGAGAGAGAGAGAGAGAGAGAGAGAGAACACAGAAGACCCATTTACTAAAACTTAATGGTGGTTGTTGGGGCAGTCAATAAGCATTTACTCAAAACACATTTCTTTTTCCGAATGCTTTCATGAAGTCTTCAGTTAAAAGTATTATGTGGTTATGCATTACTAATGTTGTGGTGCTCTGATTATAAATATACATCCCAAACCTTTAGGATATCTTAAATAACTGGAATTAAGAGCTGTATGACATTCTTTCATAACTCTCTCATCCTTTCTTGTTTAAGATCTTTCTTGTTAATGCGTAACAGTTGTAGTCATTGTAAGTAATTGCATATCGAATCATTTTATTGTAATTCAGCAACAGATTTCTATTGTTCTAAGTATATACATGCTTTTAAATTTACTCTCCGTGGTAACACGAACGGGATCAATTAGGTTGTTTAAAAAGAACAGGCTCAAAAATGAACTGTTTAATCCATAGTGATCAATCTATGTTCTTAACACAGACACACACGTACTATAGGTAACAGTAGAGTCATGATTTAAATGCAGTAGCACTTTGCATCAGCTGACCCTGAGGAGAGATCCTGCTCCCTGTGCACAGATGTTTGTTTAATGGTGTACACCTGATGCAACATCCCTGATATGGTGCTCTCACACACAGACACACAAACACACAGACGTAACCTGAGAGAATACAGAACAAATAAGAGATAAGACACCCCCCCGTCAGCCCTATGTCGTCGCCCCCCCCTCCCTTCCAGACCCCTGCAGTACATGATATACAGTTAAGATGAAGGAGCGTCAGAGCCTTCTAAGCTCAGAGTTGAAAATGAGATTTTTAATTACTGCATGACCCGGGGTATATTAGCAACATATTAATGTGCGTCATTAACCTAGTGGTAACTAACCCCATCTGCTGATTAACTACATGTGATTGGACCTGACTGAGGGGGAAACTCACACAGACAGAGCAGCAAGTCTCATTAGAGTGACCTGCCATGGCACAGCTTATCTCCTAATTACACAAGTCTTAATGTGCCTATGAGTCATCATCAGCTCATGATAAACAACAACAACAACAATAATAAAGGTGCACAGTAGTCTTTATTTACAATGTAGAAGACTGGCAATATATACACACACACACACACACACACACACACACACACACACACACATATATATATATATATATATATATATATATATATATATATATATATATATATATATATATATATATATATATATGTGTGTGTGTGTGTGTGTGTGTGTTTGTGTGTGTGTGTGTGTGTGTGTCATGTAAATGTGTCATTTGCTTTTAATTCCAACACACACACATGCATTTATCTAAAATAAATCCTAATTGCATAGCTTTGTGTTTACATTGCATATCAAGGCATAATCAGACCTTAACTGAGAAATGCATTCTAGCACAATAGCACACTTGAATCAATATTGTCTAAGCCTTGAATCAATAACTGCAAACAAAACAGAAGGAGCATGGGGATGACTTTAGAGCGCAACATGCTGTTTTATACCCTGCTGTTTTATCAGGGACTACATATCCCACAATCCCACACCAATAACCACCATCATCTTGATCATGATGCCTACCAAAACAATTTCCAGCCTGTCTTTCCCCTCAATCAATAATTTCCCAGAATGCGTCATTAACTCAAAATCAGCTTGAGACATACTTCGCAGAATAACAAACGTGATCTGTAATTAAAGATGCACAAATCAAACTTCTACCAACACTACAAGTCTCTTACCATCTCCTGTCTCCATAGTGACTTTATTTCACCCATCCATAATAAGAGCAGAGGATGTGAGCCACATGTGTCCCCTCGCTGTCTGTCTTTGTCTCACCCGTTTCCACTCTCACACGCTGCCTCATCGGCATCTGTAACACACACTTGTCTCCTCGTGCACTCCTTCTGTCAGCTAAGAGCTGAGTGTGAGAAAGCTGGAAACCCTCCCTCCTTCCATTTCTCTCTCTCTCTTTCTCTCTCTCTCTCCCTCATCCTCTCTCTCTGCCTCTTCCTCTCTTGGGTGCAGCTCCGGTGCTGTGCTGCCATTAGCCGATGCTCTGTGGGAATGGATAGATGCTTTTATCAGTGTTGTGTGTCTCTGTGTGTGTGTGTGTGTGTGTGTGTGTGTGTGTGTGTGTGTGTGTGTGAGAGAGAGAGAGAGAGAGAGAGAGAGAGAGAGAGAGTAGGGGGATTCACTTCATATATGCACTCAATCTTCACTTGCCAAAGTCAACTCTTAAAAACTTTCCCTATTTTTCTATTGGTGTTGCATAAAAGTGGTTTAGACTAGCACAATTAGTCACCTGCATAACTAGCAAGCTAGTTAGTCAGCATGGTCATGCACTAACCAGCAGGAATTAGCTTCGAATTCATGCTGACCTGAGCTGGTTTAGTCAGCTCGGTCGTTCAGCTCGCATTCAAGATCCTCACACTTTTAATACAGCATGCTCCCTAATCCTCCATTTCAACATAGAATAAAAAAGCTGAATACATACACACTTATGCATTCCACAAATAACTTGCTAGAATGCATTAAACATGCTCATAGATGTTTTCGACCATTGCTTGCTAGGTTTAGGACTTACCAAGAAGCATTGGCTGCATTGGTGGCTTCCAATTCACCTCCTCCTCTCTACGGTTCAACCGCCAGCTCTGTGTATGCTGTATACTAGTCCTTCATATATCCAGAGAATTAGCAAGAACCCCCCCCCCAAAAAAAAAAAAAAAAAAAAAAAAAAGATTTCAAGCGTCCTGTCTGAGAAGAATGACTGCAAAAGGTCTTCCATCTTTCCAGGAGTTAAGGATACCATGCAATGCTTCAGTTTAACTTTGTTGCTCACCGGCCAGTGCGGCTTTAAGTAACTTGGTATACAGTTTATAAAATGTCTGCACAATACATTTGTAAGAGTCAAATCAATCAGTTAATATATTAATTATTCATTTATTCTCTGCTGCTGAAACAAACATACAGCTCATTACAAAAATAACATTTGTGCAAATTTGCTCTACAGCTAAGTTAGATAATTAATTGAATATTTAAAAAACCCCACATAGCGAACACTGACAGTTTTGCCAAATATATTAGCTTGTCAGCTGAGTTTGCATACCTGAGACACCATGTTTTATTGAAGGAGCTTCATTATGCCCTTCTTCCTGCTTTTCATTATGATTTTCCTCTTCAGACTCTTCTCTAATCTCCTAATCTGTCTCCTAAACTGACTTGCAGAAGGAGATTCATTCATTCATTCAATCATCTTTATCCTGGTAAGGGGCACGGTAGATCTGGATCCTATCCCAGGAACACTGGGCATGAGGCAGTAGTACACCTTGGATGGTCCATCACATACACACACAAATTCATATCTGGGGCAATTAAAATTTATTGATAGAGATGTCAAAGCACGTCTGTAAATTGTATAAGGGCGTCTGCCAAATGCCATAAATGTAAATGTACAGCAAATGTATCAATCCATGCATGTTTTGAGAGGTGGGAGGAAATTCATGTGCACACATGGAGAACATGTACAGAAACCCTTCAATGACAGTAATCTGAGCTCAGGACCCTGGAGCTGTGAGGCAGCAACACTACATGCTGACCTACTGTGCTGCCCATGTACAAAGAGATGTAATGCCAAAAACAGACTTCATAATAAAGATCATTTTTATCTGATAAGCAGCACCATAAAGCTACCAGCTAAAGGTATCTGAGCATCACATACATTCACCTGCATTTATTGAGTCGCCAGGTGTTAATCTGAAAGTGCTAATTCCTTAAATTTTTTTATGGACACGTGTGTATGTGTATAGAAGTGGATGGTGGTGGGTGTTAATTGCCATTCGCATGTGTGTGTGAGACAGACAATATAAAACCAGCGGGACATCTCCACCTTCATTAGGTTCTGCTGATGATCCAGCTGCATGTTGCGAAAGAGCCGCTTTCATTCCGTTCTCACGCCGTTCTCATTATTATCTGGGATTCATTTCTCCAAGAGTGTCTTGGCGAGCACAATGCGAGCTCAAAAGGCCTACCAAGGTTCCTTCCTGCCCAATCACTAGAACAGTTCTCTAAGATAAAGCCTTATGTCTGCACTGCCTCTAAACTGCACCCTTAATGCACTTCTCTTCTCTAAACCACCCCCACCAAAAAAAAACAACAACACCATCACCATACACACCCACCCACACCAGTCTTCCAACACCCAGCTGGAAGCTATGCGTACTATACCCAATTATGATGCTGTAGAGCCCCCAAAAATCTGCTAATTAGTGCTAATTCAGAGACAGACAATTTTTCTCGAATAGCACTCCTTGTTGAAATAGCTATAGAGAGCCACACAGCAATATGCTGGTTACATTAAAGCAGCTGGTTTGGGGAAGAATACTGTGTAAAAAAAAAAAAAGAAAAAAAGCCTTCATAGCCAGGCACAAAGATACTGGGTGAGTGCCAAGGAGTGCACCACTCCACTCCACTCTACTCAAAGAAAAGATGCAAAACACTGGGACGAGAGAGCAACAGAGAGAGAGAGAGAGAGAGAGAGAGAGAGAGAGAGAGAGAGAGAGAGAGAGAGAGAGAGAGCGCAATAATAGGGTCGAGACAGCACTCGAGATAAAAAATTCATCCATCCATCCACTGTACCGCTTATCCTACACAGGGTTGTGGGGAGGCCTGGAGTATATCCCAGGGAACTTGCGGTATGAGGCGGAGGACACTTTGGATGGGGTGCCAACCCATCGCAGGGCAAAATCACTACACACTCACACACACATTCATACAATATGGACAATTTGGACTGGTCTTTGGACTGGAGAGGAAACCGATGTACCGAGAGGAAACCCCCAAAGCACATGGAGAACATGCAAGCTCCGCATACACAGGGTTATGGTGGGAATAGAACCCCCAACCCTGGAGGTGCAAGGCAAACATGCAAACCACTAAGCCACCATGGTCCCAATATAATAAATAAACACATAATAATAATAATAATAATAATAATAATAATAATAATAATAATAATAATAATAATAATAATAATAATAATAAAACCACAGGACAGGGGTTGAGTGAAACCACAAAATAAGCTGAAAAAGTACATCATGACAACTTAGAAAAAAAGTAACTTCTTGTAGGATATTTAACAAAACTACGAATAGTCTGATCTTCAGATTCATCTACAGAAAGCAAGTGTTCCTCTAACTGACACAAGATTTAATCGAGAGTGACAAATAGCGGTCAGAGCATCGCAGGGACACTTCTTCAACGCAGCTTGGTTAATTTGACCATCATCTGCTCCAGACATGACCGCATAAAGGACGCTGTATTCTCTCATGCCTCCTATGTCTCCATAATGAGCGCTAAACATCTGAAAAGACCACAGGGAATAGGTGTAATGATTCATGTCTGGGAGAGTTAATGTCCAAATTTTCAAACACAGCAGTGACTGTTCAGCATCATGACAGTTAGAGATGAGACATCTACTAACCTGATAGGAATTTCCTGGTGCCTTACTATACATCACGTTGGATTTTCTTTTTTTACAGCATGAAGCATAGGTAATATATTTTTGCTCAGGAATGCACTAATTCCTAATTCATAACAGCTTGCTGGCGGATGAGGCTGGTGGAAGTGGTGAAGGAAAGTGTGAATAAGAGAAAGAAATAAAGAAGAATAAAAGTGACACTTCCATAACGTGCAGCACATTCAGCACTGCCATCTCTATTTGTCTCTACTGTTCTAATTTTATGTTGCTCACCTCTGCCTCTTCATATATATTCATTCTCTCTCTCTCTCTCTCTCTCTCTCTCCAACATTAATGTTGTTAATGCTGGTCCTAATGACAGTCAGCACTGAAGACATTAGACACAGAGAGAGGTGGATGAATTCCCCAAGGCTTCTCTCTCTCTCTCTCTCTCTCTCTCTCTCTCTCTCTCTCTCTCTCTCTCTCTCTCTCTCTCTCTCTCTCTCTCTCTCTCTCAGATCCTACAGGAATGCAATCACGATCAGTTAGCACAGCGCTTTGGTATACTCAATTGCTCTCTATGCAGGGTGAGCCAAGCAGAAAATTGTTTTGGACATGGTGATGAGAAAAATGCTTTATTTATTTATTTATTTATTTATTTATACATTTTTTAAGCAAAAAGAAAAAAAAAATCATAAAAAAAAACCTTGGATGTCAAAGTTATGCATTTCATTACAGTGCACTGATAAAATGCATATCTATTACCTGAATTCCAGCTCTTTCCATCCACAACCTACATACTATACATCTTTTTCTCACCGTGGCACCTGCCCTCCAACTTTATTGCTTCCCTGAGAGCATTAAGAGGCATGATAATCAAAGCAGCAGTCACAAAATCATCCATGTGGGTATGATTTGTGAAACCCGACACACACGGCCTACACACACACTTGTTGACATCTTCTCTATTATCTTCCTGTTTTTCAAATAGGTCAATATTGTGTAACTCTTTAAATGTAGCGGAAGAGCATTATATCTCAGACGTACACACACACACACACACACACACACACACACACATACATACATACATACACACACACACTTCATCACTTCACACATGTTCAAGACACACACTCCTGTCTAGGGCTGCTGGCGGGAAACGTCTTGACGCCTCACTCCAATCTCCATGGATCCGTTGAGTGGAACCATTCGGAAGCTGACGTTAATTAACCTCTCAGGGCTTCACAGCAAATTTAAAAGACTAATTAATAAAGTAAACAACATAGAGGAGATGTGGCGGCCTGTTTTAGATGAGTACACATGCAGACCACCTCTCTTTTACACAGCAAGGGACCTGAAGCAGATGCTCATGGAGAATTTACTTCCTTTCTAACCCCTAAGTAACAGGCGTGAAGGTCAACATTCAAGCCTGGATTTCTTTAAGGGTGAATCTCCTAAACCATCTCATTCATCCCCCCCCCCCCCCCCCCCCTCTCTCTCTCTCTTTTTCTCAAGCTACACATGGTACTCCTGAGTTACCAGTGTTCCTGACCCCTTCTGCTCTCCGGACCTGCCTGATCCATCCTGATGCCGTACGTCTGGTTGGAGTTCTCATCACTGAGAAATCACTCGCTGTTGCTGAGGATGGAACCACATGGACAGTCTAAGGATACATGAGATTACTGTGGATGGTACCATTTAAAAAGCATGAAAATGGATTTAGACTGTAATTGCTACAAACAGTTTTGCAACATTGGCTTAGGACTACAATTGCTATGCTATGATAGCTTTAGGATTGCAATTGCCACGAACAGTTTTGCACTCAAGTTTCCATCGATGAACAGTTGATAACTTCAACAAAATAGACTTCATGTGAAAACCATGATGAATTTCTTGGTTACACAACTGCACATTTTAACCATATGAAAGTAATGTGAAAAAAAAAGGTATACCCCATGGAAATATTTTTGTATTATTATTATTTTTTTTTTTACCTATTTGGAAAGTAAACATTTGATCCTCTTTGAAACAGTGCTTATTAATAAAGGTGATACACTATCAAATGACACATAAAATTGACATTTTGTAGTAATTTTCACAATTTTAATGAACAAAAAATTATTTTAAAAAAGTAAGTACACCCCTACATTTATCACACCTTCAAATCCATAAAATTATAAACAGGTGTTCAGGATTGGGATTGGTGACAGTGATTAGAACCTGCTTAGGGAGTGCAGGTAGAACCTGTCTTATTTATACTGCTCTCATATCTAGTGTCTGGTGTTCACTTTGATAATGAGGTGTGTGGTGTCATCATGCCAAGATCTAGAGTTCTGTAAGGCCTTTAGAAAAAACGTTGTGAATGCCTAAGAGTCTGGCAAAAGATCTCCAAATTATCTGAAATACATTATTCCCATGTAAGGAAAATCATTTACAAATGGTGCAGATTTCAAACAACTGCCAATTTGTCCAGGACTGGCCGTCTCAGCAAATTCAGCCCAAGATCAGACCATCTGATACAAAAGGAAATCTCCAATAACCCCAAAATTTAATTACAGGATCTGCTAGTAAGTCTTGCAATGGAGAAAAGATATAGAAGAGATAGAAAGATATTGCACAAATTTGACCTGCCTGGGAGGCGTGCCAGGAAAAAGCCTTTGCTGTCTAAAAGAACATTAGAGCAAGACTACAGTTTGCCAGTGAGCATACAGGCAAAGACCACGCCTTTTGGAATAATGTGCTCCGGACAGACGAATCAAAGATAGAACTGTTTGGCCACAGTAACAGCATACATGTTTGGCGCAGCTTTTCAGGACAAGCACCTCATACCAACTGTGAAGCACAGTGGTGGAAATGTTAATGGTTTGGGGTTCTTCACTGCCTCAAGAACTGAACAGCTTGCATTTGTTGATTCAATTATGAATTCTACATCATATCAAAGAGTTCTTAGAGATAATCTGAGGCCATCTGTCCAAAAGATCAAGTTGAACTGAAAGTGGACCTTTCAACAGGATAATGATCCTAAGCACAGTAGCAAATCCACTAAGGAATGGTTATATAATGTTCTAGTCAAAGCATAGATTTTAATCCCAATTAAATGTTGTGGAGGGATTTGAAACAGGCAATATATGCAAGAAAACCCTCAAACATCTTGCAACTGAAAGAATATTGCATGGAAGAGTGGTTAAACATTCCAGCAAGCAATTATGTAAAAGCCTACAAGAAGTTATTCCTGCTAAAGGGGGCAATACTAGCTTCTGAGGTCAAGGGTGTACTTATTTTTTTTCCACAGAAGAATAGCACATCTATTGATATTTCTTTTGAACAAATTATTGAAAAGGCTAATATTCCTTGTGATTTTGTTCAAGTATATCAACACTATTAATAGGCACTGTTTCAAAGATGATCAAATGTTTGCTTGTCCAAATATGTAAAAAAAGCCAACAACTTCCATGGGGTGTACTTATTTTTTCACATGACTGTAGTACACAGTTATAGAAGGGAATTATATATAATTGCACTATTCGCTGTCACCTATGAGGACGGGTTCCCTTCTGAGTCTGGTTCCTCTTAAGGTTTCTTCCTCATATTGCCTCTGAGTTTTTCCTTACTATTTTAAGCTTCTGGCTTGCTCATTAGTGATACATTTATAAATTGAAAATTTATGTCCTGAATTTATATATTTTTGTAAAGCTGCTTTTTTTTTTTTTTTTTGACAATGTCCATTGTTAAAACCGCTATACAAATAAAACTGAATTTAATCTCTTATAGAATCCCTACTATCTCTCTCTCTCTCTCTCTCTCTCTCTCTCTCTCTCTCTCAAAAAGCGTACATAAAAGTATATGGAAAAAAAATGGTCACATAGTTCCAGACTTTCATCAACTGAAATTGGTATCTTATTTCCACATATCTCAAACATAAGAAAGGTTCTAGCATTATAAAATCGGTTTACCTATAAAAAAGTGAAGAGTGAAATCTGTATTTCAAGATTTCATTCTGATTCAATTTTAAGACGATCTGCCTTCCTCTACATTTATAACCTGATCTACTTATGTTAGATATCCTCCATCATCCACAACAGTATCTGTCTCATCAGCTGAGGTACAATTAACAGGTGCCTCAGCGTCGTCTCTTCGCTCTAATGATCTCCGTTCACGCTAATATCGGTGGGAAAATACTCACTTTCTTTGTATTAATGTCTTCTTATTAGGTCATTTAATGTTTTAAAATCATACACTCTTGTCTGTAAGCACTCTTCACTGTTTTGATGATTATGTGTAGGTATCGCTATGGCACATGCCTACAGATGGTGAGAAAAGCTTGCGTAGCTAGAAAGATTTTAGACATCTTTAATCCAATTGTGTTTGTTAAACTGGCTCCTTACACTATGTGATTTTTTTTTCAGGCAGACAGCCAAGAAATGGTGAGAATGTAGACTAAATAAAAACATTACCATGTCATTTTGGCAAAATATATGTTTGTTTTCTGTATAATATGTGCACAAAAACTCAATTTTAGTCAAAACCTGACATTAAAAATTTCATCTTTTTGAATTGATTTTGTTTTTCGGACTTTTCAGATGCAGCGATATCCGAAGTTTTTCCAGAGACCGCCACACAAATGTGAAAACATGAGCGGCTTGAGTGGGTGTGCCCTGAAGTCCAAAGATGGGAATGTTATCGTTCTGTCCATATATGGAAATATTTCAGTAGGAAAAGGGAAGCCAAAGGCAATCATATAGTATATGTGCGTGCATTTTCACAGATTTTGTCGTGACTGGATTATTGAGATTATTAAATCATATCCATACATTTTCATGAACTTTACTGCTAACACTTTGAGTGTAATCATGACCTTACACCAGGCAGATCCTCAGAAACATGTGAAAGGCTGTGTATTTGAGTTCTCATATATGACTAAAAGGCACACCCACTATCTGTAGATAGACCATTCTCTGATAGTCGGTCTCACTCGGCCTGTTCTTGTGACACTCCATGGGATAACACACACACACACACACACACACTCAAGTACTCTACTAATAGCCACAGACACTCCACTACCCACACTCAAGGCACTGATCTACTGTGTAAAATGCACCTAATGAATGGTTCTGTAAGCATGAAAGCACACAGTGTAGTTATGCTAAAAGCTCTGTGTTCATTTGTCCTCTTTCAACAGCCGAGTGAGATCAGGGCCTGGCAGTGTCGGCTGTCAGATCCTCCTATCTCAAGTTCTCGTTACCTCTCTTTCTAGCTTTCCTTCTTTCTCTCTCATCTTTCTCTCTCGCACATTTCCCTCACTTGTGTCTTTGGTTTTAGTTCGTCTATTTCCTGAAAGTGAGGCGCCACTGCAGGAAGGTGATTGGTGTCCTGTTGTCTCATGCTGTGACACTGTGAAACACACACACACACACACACACAGACACACACACACACACACCCACACACATTCTCTCTTCTCTTTCATATACAGTCCCCTCTGAAACTATTGGAATGGCAAAGCCAGTTCTTTAGAAGAGAGTTTCGAATTTCAGCTTTTATTTCCTGATTGTTATATATAGATGTGTTAAACAACATAGAACATAACACATTTTCTATCAGACCAAACGATTTGTAGGCAAGCAAAAGTAAGGGAACATGTGACTGATGGGTTTCTTGTTACCCAGGTGTGTCCTGTTAGATTGATTGCTCAAACAATAAGTAGCTCTGAACAGTTACTCTTGGTTTCTCCTGTGAAGACTGCATTTGTTGTTAGAAATGATAAGCCAACATGAAGATCAGAGAGCTGTCTAAGGGAGAAAAACAAGCCATTTGGAAGCTGAGAAAATAGGGAAAATCAATCAGCCAATGCAACAATTTGGAATGTCCTGAAAAAGAAAGAAACCACCGATGTACTGAGCAACAGATACAAAATGGGTTGGCCAAGGTAAACAATAGCTGACAGAAACATGTTGTGAGCTCTGAGAAAACCCCCCAAAACAACTGTCAATGATATCACCAACAACCTCCACAGGGCAGGAGTGAAAGTATTGCAGTCCACCTTTCGAAGGAGACTTAAGTAAAAATATTGAGGCCATACTACAAGATGCAAACAACTCATGAACAGTAAGGATCAGAAGCCAGATTATAAATTCAGAGATGAGCCACAAATGTTCTGGAACCAAGATTAACCTCTAAAGTGATTGACAAGCCAAAATCTGGAAAAGTATGGATCTGCTCATGATCCAAAACATAGACATTCATCACTCAAGCACAGTGGAGGTGGTGTCATGGCTTGGGCTTGCATATCTGCTCATGGAATGGGCTCAATAATCTATATTGATGATGGTAGCAGCAGAATGAATTCAGACATCTACACGAACATTTTGTCTGCCAATTTACACAGAAATGCAACCAAATTGATCGGGAGGAAGAATATCATGCAACAAGACAATCATCCAAAACACACCACCAACTCCACAAAGGACTTTGAAGGTTTTTGACTGGTCAAGTCAATTACCAGATCTTAACCCTATTGTGTATGCATTTCACCTCCTGAAGAGGAGACTGAAAGAAGAAACCCCCCTAAAACAAACAAACAAACAAACATGTTGCTGTAAAAGCCTGGAAAATCAACACAAAAGAAGAAACCAACAATTTGGTGATGTCAATTAGTCGCAGACTTGATGCAGCAAGGGATATGCTACAAAATATTAAGTGTTATTTACTTTAATTGACTTCATGACTGATCTGTTCCTATACTTTTACTCACCTATAAATTGGGTTGTTTAACACAGCTAGATGTAAATACCAGGAAATAAAAGCTGAAATCCTAAACTCTCGTCTCATATCATCACTTTTATCCCAAACCCAAATGTATAGCACAAACAAATGAATTGGCCTTGTCGTTTCAGTACTTTCAGAGGGGACTGTGGTGATTCTATTTCAAAAGTACACATACTGTATGTGGACAGGCTCGTGAAGAAAAACAAAACGAAACACATATTAAAACACACATACACTCGCACCTTGAAAATCGCCTTTCAGACCGACGTTCAACCCACACAGCTTCCGACTTCTGAAGCGTTACTGATGGGAATCTTTTCTGGCAACTCCTCAAATTTCAATTATCAGTAAACATGAGGAATTGTGAGACAGTAGGACAGTGAACAAACAGCATATTGTGTTTATTCTGCTTCCCTATGTGGGTGTAATGAGTAACACTGCTGTACAAACACTTTGTTTTGAAGCTACAGGGTGCACAATCATAACATTGTTGTAGATTATGTCTTTAAATATGGTTGATAATGTATAGAATATGTCTGTGTGTGTGATTTCAGTGTAACACGCTGGCGTCTACACTTCAGTCACTTGGAGTGGAAAAGAAATGCTGTGGGATGGATGGGATGGCCTTGTGATGGACTCAAATCACATGTATTATTCCTCACAAGCTGGTGTAGACTGAAATGTTAAAATGACTGTTCTGTGAGATGTGCATGAAACAGGCAGAGGCATTATCAGTGTGATTTGGCCTTAAGATGGTGGTCTGTATGTGTGTGTCATGTCTGTTGGTACAGTGATCCTCTACTCCTTCTGCAGCAAATCTCTCTTTCTCTCTCTCTCTCTCTCTCTCTCTTTCTCACCCTGCCCCTTTCTTACTCCCCCTCACCTCTCTCTTGCTGTCTCCATCACTTTCTCTCACGTCCCTCTGAACGTAACTTGCTGATGCTCTTATTTTTTATTTCCCTTTATTTTCTGCAGGTTGGTAGAGATTTTGTGTATTTTGGCTTGCTTTATGCTGAGCAATGGTGCCACATTTTTCTTTCTACTGCCACACACACACACACACACACACACACACACACACACACACACACACCCTGACACCAAAGCCTCATGCTTAATATACCCATGATCGTTTCAATATCTCCCACCTCCTCCAAGAGTGCTCCATTTTAGATAAACGGATGTGGTGGGATCATTAGCCGTGCTAAGCTAATGGAGAAGAACCCATCTTGCCCCAGCTTCTTTCAGACAGAGGACTCAGGCCACTATCAGATGCCATAATGTTTAATGAACGATAAACCGCGCATCTGCCGGAATACAGACAGTGGGTGTGATACGGCTTAGTTTAACTGTTGTTTAACCAACCCCACTGCAGAACCTGAGCTAAATATCTACAGTGGGCCTTATTATCATTTAGCAGTATTGTGTCTAAATGTTTTCTTAGGCCAAACAAATATTTTCAAAAGTCCTGGCAGATTTAGAAAAGTTTTGGTAATACTGATTTTTTTTATATTCATATGCATATGTTGATGATAGCTAATGTTATTTGGCATAATTTATGAATTTGTTTTGGATTGCTTTCTTTCAGATCATTAATATGAAAGGACTGAGTTTGCGTTTATAATAATGATATAAATAAGAGTTTTAAATGTCACAAAATATGTACAACTGCAGTAATTCATCAGCAATTAAACGATTTGAAGCCTGTCAGATGAAGTTTAAATTAGTGAGTCTTCTTATATTTAAATTTACACAAACTCAGATGGTATTGTGTACAAATGTTTGATTTTCATGAATAACAGTTCTTGTGTAAATGCTAAAATGATTTACACACACACACACACACATATATGAACATATATATATATATATATATATATATTTTAGTATCCAGCTTCATAAATGAACTCAAATGACAATATGATGTTATTATGTTCTATATTCTATATGTGACGAAAATTCACTTCATTGTACACACGATATAGCCTAAGGTTTATGGTCACCTGACCATCACACTCATGTGCTTTTGAACATCCTATTCCAGATTTATTCCCCTTTGTTGTTCTAATAACCTCCACTCTTCTGGGACGGCTTTCCACTAGATTTTCGAGTGTGGCTGTTGGGATTTGTGCTCATTAATGCAGAAGAGCATTAGTGAGATCAGGCACTGATGTTGGGCGAGGAGGCCTGATGCTCAGTCAGTATTCCAGTTCATCCCAAAGGTGGGGTTGTGGTCAGGGTTCTGTGCAGGCCATTTGAGTTCTTCCACTCCAACCTTGGCAAACCATGTCTTCATGGACCTCTAACCATGGGCCACAGGGGCACTGTCATGTCATGTTTGGGCCTCTTAGTTCCTGTGAAGGGAAAACTTCAAGCCACAGTATACAAAGACATTCTAGACAATTCTGTGCTTCCAACATTGTGGCAACAGTTTGGGGAAGAACCACATATGGGTGTGATGGTCAGGTGTTCACATATGGCCTGGTTTGGCCATATAGTGTACACTCCATTTATATTGCATCATAATGACTATCTTTATTTAATTTGAATTGCATTGCTTTCTAGTAATGGCCAAGCATGATGATGGTGCATAACACCCCCCCCCCCCCCCCCCAAACACACACACCCCAACCCCCACACCCACACACTAAATGATGCATCATCTGAAGGTGGCACTAAGGGACATATTTCCCTTAGTCACCCAGCCTGGAGCTCCTTATCCCCCCCCACACACCACACACACACACACACACACACACACACACACACACACACACACACACACACAGTAAGAAAGAGTAAGAGGAAAAAAGCAGACATAAATGTTTTTTTTTTTTCTTTACATTTTCAACAAAATATAGAAAGAAATTTCCCAAAAGGGCTGATTTATACTTTGCAAGAAGTAATGCTGAAAATGGTCAGAAACAGTTTTTGGAACACTCTGTTATTCCTTTAACAAAGATTCTTATACATGTGCAGCAAGTTGTCAATCAAACAAGGGTGGGGTGGTGTACTAAACAACAAGTATAGGGGGAAAAAAACCCATACATTTTGTAGTTTGTAGTCTAGTTCTAGTGTGAGACGATAGAGATGATACGGAATTGCATGGTAGTCCTGGCAGTGTTAGGCAAGCCCTTAAACACTGACTCAATAAGAAACAACTTCATTGCAAGGACTTGCAAGAAATACAACAGTCAATAAAATCTTTCATGTTCTCATATGCTACATGATTTGTAAATGAATGATGATGCCACTTTGTAACTGTCAAATGTAGCTTTATGAATTGCTCTGCTACTGGTAGAGATGCTCCTGTCCCACACTGAGTCTTGAACAAACATTCATCACAGCAGCAGAATCAAAGCTCCCATCAATTCTCACCCTCCTTCGTACTTCCAGCCAATATCTGCAGAGGTGGGTGGCAAATTCAGACATTTCTGCTCCAGAGGGTGGCTTTTCTGAATTTCCTCAAATGCCCTTTTCTTGGAAGTGCTTTTGTGAGCTACTAAAGCTTTGGAAACCTGATTAAAAGGAGCCATGAACCAGCTTTTGCATTGTGTAGTAATGCAATCTCATGTCTGGTTAAGTGGAAAAGATATTTACATCCATCCATCCATCTTACATACCACTTATCCTACATAGGGTCATAGGAGAGCTTGGAGCGTATCCCAAGGAACTTGGGGCACAAGGTGGGGGACACCCTGGACATGGTGCCAAGCCATCACAGTGCACAATTGCACACACACATCACAGAAAATTTATAAATGCCAATCAGACTACAATGCAGGTCTTTGGACTGGGGGAGGATAGCGGAGTACCCAGAGGAAGCCCCCCCCCAAACTAACCCCCAACCCTGGAGGTGGATGGCACGAATGTTAACCACTAAGCCACCATGCACCCAGTTATTTGCATTTACAATTCAGCAAATTCAGAAAAAACTCCACAGCAAATTCGAAAACACATCAACATGAATTTGAATGAAAACTGGGTTACACATATAACCCTGTTAAATGAGATGGGAACGAGACGTTGCGTGAGCTTCGCGCTGTGTGAAGCACCCTCGCGCATGACCAGGGTCTGAAGTCTGTGTGAAATCATGCCTATTTATATACCGTGTTCAGGTGACATGGCATTTCATGCATCGCGTGACTAAACGGCACCTGTAAACCACATCATCAGCCTCTATTATCTGAAGTGAAGACAAGATTCACAGGCATGCCCAGATGTTCCCTTTCAAAGAAAGGTCAACGTTGCATGAGCTTCACCCAGTGGGAACGAGTATACCTACTCTGTCATACTGAGAGTATGGCCTGTCACAGAGGCTCCATCAATAAGGGCGTGGCTGGCCGAAATGGCGGAATAATCCAGCCGAGGATATAAGGAGACCTTAGCTAATCTGGGGCAAAGTCAAGGCAGGGAGGCGCAACAGAGATGTCAAGACTTGCAAAAAGAGCTAGCTTTAGAGATCATGCTACATCTGCTGCTAGTAGCACCGGATTGGCCAGCTCAAATTTTCTTCTCAGAGATAATATCTCTGCTGGACAGCACTCCCTTGGAGATTCCCATTCACATGGATCTATTGTCTCAAGTTAGAGGGTTGATTTATCACCCTGGGTCAGAACTATGGAAACTGTGAGTCTGGCCCCTGAGGGGCACTAGCTCATAGATTCTGAGGTTGTAGAGACCATGTTAAATGCTAGAGCACCATCCATGTGAAAATTGTGTACATTCAAGTAGCAACTTTATTATCATGGTGTGAGAAACACCATTGAGACCCAGTAACTGTGCAATAGCCACAGTCCTGGAGTGCTCCCTTTCAAAGGGAACTTTGATGCTGCATTTAGCATAACAGTATGGGAAGCGCCCTTGCGCGCGTGTCCAGTATCTGAAGCTTGTGTAAAATCATGCCTCTACTTATAGGCCTGCCATGATCAGGTGATGTGGCAATTAAGCACATCGCATGATATATATATATGGCACCTGTGAATCACACCACCAGCCTTATTATTTTCAGCGAAACTGCATGTCTGTTGTTTGTGTGACAAAAAACGTTTCATTTCCACTCTATATTTTCTAAAAATCTCTAAACTTTTCTATCCCTTTTTTAGAAAAAAAGAAAAGAAAAAAAGAGGGAAATAATGAGCGAGAAAGAATTCTGAAAGTGTGTTACGCCTTGCTCCCGTTTCATCACGGGAGGAGACGGACACACTTTCTGTGTGAAGTGTTTGGGCATAGAGCATGTGACAGCAGCCCTCGAGGGGTCTGACTGTCAGCATTGTGAACATTTCACGATTAGGCAGCTCCGCTCTTGACTCGCTCTCTTCTCGTCCAAAGGGAGTTGGGTTTCAGAGCCTCGCGGATCTGGGCCGGCCGCTGCCGAGGCAGCCAGCCGGCTAAGGTCGTGGGGTTCTCGTATGGATTTGGAAGAGGAGCTCTCCGCCTGACTTTGGAGCTCGCATCGCGGCGACTCCTTCCCCTATGGAAAGCCAAACACCTATGGCTCAACCTCTCAGGGATCAGGGACAAAGATAAGGTCTCCTTGCTGAACGCCCCTGTTAAACCTTCCGGCCTATTTGGTGGCATGGTTAATGCCATCGCCAACAGGTTTCACGAGTCAAAACAGCAAACAGCGGTGTTCAGCCAGTTCCTTCCCCGTCGTGTCGAGTTCACCTGAGATACCATGAGTGGAGCCCAGGCCAGCGCTAGTGCGAGGGAGGCGCAGAAGGCGAGTGTGGCAGCCCGCCTCCCCCAGCAGAAAGCCAGGGGGATTGGGCGGCCACAGCCGCAGCCTGCTAAGAGGCCTGATCTAAGAATGATCATAGAAGCAAAGCAGGCAAGGAAGGAACGGTCCTGATGGGCCACGGAGGGACGTATCAGGGGACATGAGGTTGTTAGGGCAGATAGCCCCCAGTGCTACTGTAGGGCCTGCCCTGGCCAAGGCCATCCCACGTTTTCAGCCTTCTCTGGTCAGTGAGCTGTCACATGGTGACAGAAATCTGATGCTTTCCCTCCAACGAAATGTGGAAAAGCTAACGTCACTGAAATACCATTTTGCAGTGTGGAAACTACTGCCAAATATGTCTCCATGGGTTACTGTCTACCATAGAAAAGGGTTACCGGGTCCAGTTCAGAGCTCGACCCCCCCGGTTTGGAGGTGTGCTCACCACAGTTGTCAGCACAGAGCAGAGCCCAATGTTAGCGCAGGAAGTATGTACCCCATTCCCTAAGGGAGGGAGGTTTTTACAGCCATTATTTCCTGGTCCACAAAAAAGATGGGAGTATGCGGCCAATTTTAGATCTGCGTCATCTGAACCGTACTCTTTGGACATACAGGTTCAAGATGCTGACGCTCAAACTTATCGTGCCACAGATTCAGTCCGAGGACTGGTTTGTGACGATAGATCTGAAAGATGCATATTTCCACATCGGAATATCGCCCAGTCACAGGAAGTTCCTGTGGTTTGCATTTGGAGACAACACATACCAATTTCGGGTTCTTCTCTTCAGGCTATCTTTATCCCCTCGCACCTTCACAAAGTGCATGGATGCCGCTCTGGCTCCCTTGCGACTCCAGGGCATCCGTGTACTAAACTACCTGGACGACTGGTTAATTCTAGCATGATCCAGGGAACCGGTGGTTCAACATCGAGATGTTGTTCTCACCCACATGAGGAGCTTGGGGCTCAGGTTAAACCTCAAGAAAAGTATGCTTTCTCCAGTGCAGAGGACATCTTTTCTAGCGGTTATATGGGATTCTACTACAATGAGGGTGTTTCTATCCCCAACACGCGTTGGATCGATCCTATCAACTTTGAGCAAGATAAAGCTAGGTCTGGGCATCCCCTCCAGTCTCTACGAGAGACTGTTGGGCCTTATGTCAGCAGCAGCCAATGTCATACCATTGGGCCTATTCCACATGAGACCATATCAGTGGTGGCTGAAAAGTCGGGAGTTTCATCCGAGGATGAAACCTCTGAGAGTAATCAGTATCACACGGCGATACCTACGTGCTCTGAGTATTTGGAGGTCCCCCAGTTTCTAGCCTTGGGTCACACTCTAGGGGCGTCTCCTTACCGCAAGACGGTAATGACAGACGCGTACCTCACGGGCTGGGGTGCAGTCTTAAATGACTGTCCAGCTCATGGTCTTTGGAGTGGCACTCATCTGGAGTGGCATGTAAATCGCCTAGAGATGTGGGCCGTATTCCTAGCACTGAAATGAATTCTTCCTCAGTTGAGAGGTCACCATGTGCTAGTTGTGTCAGACAACATAGAGGTGGTCTCATATATCAACCACCAGGGAGGGTTACATTCACTCCCCCTGTTCAGGCAGGTGCAACTAATCCTTCTCTGGGCAGAGGGAAAGTTCTTGTCAGTGATTACAATGTACATTCCGGGCAGCTGGAATGTAGGGGCAGACATCCTGTTGAGGCAGGGGCTGAAGCCCAGGGGTTGGAGGCTCCATCCACAAGTGGTGGAGTCTATATGGCGGAGGTTCGGACAAGCGGAAGTGGATGTGTTCGCCTCCGAAGAGACAACACACTGCCCTCTGTGGTTTGCCCTCACTCCTCCCGCACCATTGGGGCTGGACGCCATGGTGCACACGTGGCCGAGGTCATGCCTATATGCTTTTCCCCGATTGCTCTGCTCCCACAAGTTCTAGCGAGAGTTCGCCAAGACCGTCTATGTCTTCTGCTAGTAGCACCTTATTGGCCAGCTTGAATATGGTTCTCGGAGATAATTTCCCTGCTCAATGGTACTCCTTGGGAGATTCCCATCCATAAGGATCTACTGTATCAAGCCGGAGGGCTGATTTATCACCCTTGGCCAGAACTATGGAAACTGTGGGTCTGGCCCCTGAGGGGCACCAACTCATAGATTCTGGTCTCACAATTGAGGTTGTAGAGACCATGGTAAACGCTAGAGCACCATCCACAAGGAAATTGTATGCGCTCAAGTGGTGGCTTTTTGTCTTGTGATGTGAGGAACTTCAGCTAGACCCAGTGAACTGCGCAATAGCTACAGTCCTGGAGTTCTTACAAGAACGTTTCTCAGCAGGGTTGGCTCCTTCTACAATCAGGGTTTACGTGGCTGCTGTATCGGATAGCCACGCCCCTGTTGATGGAGCCTCTGTGGGTCAACATCCTCTAACTTTGAGGTTCATGCGTGGTGTCAGATGACTGAGGTCCATCTGTAGGCCGCGCATACCTTCCTGGGACCTTTCTGTGATCTTGGAAGGTCTGCCAGGGGCCCTATTTGAGCCCTTAGAGTCAGCCTCTGAGAAGCTTCTGACTCTAAAGGGAGCTCTTCTACTGGCCCTGACATCTCTCAAGCGAGTGTGAGATCTACAAGCTCTCTCTGTTGCCCCTTCCTGCCTTGACTTTGCCCCTGGATTAGCCAAGGCCTTCCTGTATCCTAGGCCAGATTATAAAGTGATTATAGAAGAAGATTATAAAGTGCCTACATCGGCTGCCCACCCTGTGGTGTTGCAGGCTTTCTGCCCTCCTCTGTTCCTCACACCGGAACAAGAGAGGATGCACCTGCTGTGCCCAGTGGCTCCGGCCAGCGGCGTAAGTCAGAGCAGCTGCTGGCCTGCTTTGGCAGTGACAGAAAAGGTGATGCTGTGTCAAAGCAGCACATCTCTAATCGGATAGTGGAACAATCTCTATGGCTTATGAGGCGCACAGCCTCGCCACGCCTCTGGGCATAAGAGCTCATTCCACTAGGGCGGTCGCCTCCTCGAAGGCTTTGTCCAAAGGGGTATCCTTGCAGGATGTGTGTGCTGCTGCAGGATGGTCTACGCCACACACATTCATTCGTTCTTACAGCCTGGATATTCATTCCACCCCGGGCTCGAGTGTCTTGCAGTGACCCTCGGGCTTGGGTCTTTTTCAACAGGCCGTACTGTCGGTATGACGGAGTGGGTATTCCCGTTCCCATACTGTTATGCTAAATGCAACGTCGAAGTTCCCTTCTCAGGGAACGTTGGGGTTACACATGTAACCCTGTTCCCTGAGAAGGGAACGAGACGTTGCATAGCTTTGTCATACCAGGGCAGGCCCGTAAAGTGCGTCTTCACATCAGACAATAGAGGCTGGAGGCGTGGTTCACAGGTGCCATATATATAATCACACGACGCGCTTAACTGCCACGTCACCTGATCATGGCAGGCCTATAAGTAGAGGCATAATTTTATACAAGCTTCAGATACTGGTCACGCGTGCAAGGGCACTTCACATACTGTTATGCTAAATGCAATGTCTCGTTCCCTTCTCAGGGAACAGGGTTACATGCGTAACCCCAACGTTTCTCAGCAGGGTTGGCTCCTTCTACAATTAAGGTCTACATGGCCGCCATTTCGGCCAGCCACGCCCCTATTGATGGAGCTTCTCATAGCTTCAGAGAAGCTAACTCCAAGGGCTCAAATGGGGCACCTGACAGACCTTTCTGGACCACAGATGGTCCCTGGAAGGTATGCGTGGTCTGCAGAAGGGCCTCAGTCTTCTGACACCTAGAAGTTAAAGGATTTTGCCCCTTAGAGGCTTCATTAATAGGGGCGTGGCTGGCCGAAATGGTGGCCATGTAGATCTTAATTGTAGAAGGAGCCAACCCTTCGGAGAAACATTCCTATAAGAACTCCAGGTGTTCTCACTGGCACCCCATCTGGCTCCTTTGTGGCAGGTTGACGAGAGCTCCAGTTTCATTTTTTTGTTGAAAAAATAGAGGAAGTGAAGAGTTTTTAGGAGCATTCACACAAACAGTCCGACATGTGGTCTTTTTCTGAAGATACTAAGGCTGATGACATGTTTTACAGGCGCTGTTTATAGTCATGCGATGCTCGAAATGCCACATCACCTGACCTTGGCAGACCTATAAAGGTGTGATTGTACACAAACTTCAGATACAGCATGAGGGTGTGAAGCTTACGCAATGTTGAGTTCCCTTTGAAAGGGAACAGGAAGGGTAGGTCCAAAGTGAACATCCCTTGCTTGCTGCTGATTAGTCACAATGTATGACTTTGGCAATTTTTCACCCTTTTACCAAGTTAGCCTAGCCAAATGTTACACACGATGCAAAGTAAATTATGTTATACACATTATAAGCACATTATACTTAGGTTTAGTGAGGAGTAATTCTTTCTTCTGAATAAACTGACTTCCTTTAGGCAGATTCCTTTCAGCATTCGCATGCTCATACTTCCTATTAGTGTAAACATCGTCAATTCTAACTTTTATGCAGTCTCTCAGACTGATGCGAGCTGTAGCCAGTCAGGAATGAGCATGTGATGTTTCACAAAGACCTACCTTTACATTTTGAGTTATTGTTGATGTGTTTATGATATTGCTGCCATGTTTTGACAAATTTGCTGCCGTGTTACCGAATTTGCTGTCGTCTTTTCCGAAATTGATCATATTTCTGAATTTACTATTGACTTTCTGAATTTGATGCCATGCTCTCAAATTTGCTGTCACGTTTAAAATTTGGCTGTCATTTTTTCTTTAATGTTTACGAAATGATTACGTTGCTGTTTTTTGGTTATGTTGTTGTGTTTTTGCTTTGCTTATTTGGGTTTTTTTGGTTTTGTTGTTCTGTTATTGCTTTGGTTATTCATTTATTTTCATGGTTTTGTTGTGTTTTCTGATTTACTGTCTTGATTTTGGTTATGCTGTTTTGTTTTTGTTGTTGCATTCCTTGATTTGCTGTTTTGTTCTGATTTGTTAATGCATTCATGTATGCGCCACTGTACTCAGAACCAGACACTTTGAAATATCACAAAGGCATCTACGCATAGCGACACAGATGACACATTAAGAGCCGTGCTGGAAGGCATGACGTAATGGCTTATACAGTATCTCTTAGCAGCAACTTGGAATATAACTGTTAAAACATTTTTCTCTGAACGACAGATGTGGGGGTGTGTTTTTCCTAGCAGCCTTTATTTAATGTTAAAATTATCTGTGGAATTATTGAGTTAAAGGCTACAAAAAGTGTTTCTTGCTAAATTGCTATGATGATAAATGGAATTATACTAAGTGCATATAGAAAGATGCTTTTTAAAGTTTCACTTGCACTTGATGTGAGTTCCAATGAGTTTTTAAGTAAATGTTTGAAGTATTAGGCATGACTGCTGTAATTAAGCTAAGTTCTATGGAGACTTTTATCGAATGGAAACAAATCCATCTTTTAATCCTCTTATACACTATATATGTCCAAAAGTATGTGGACACCTTACCATCACACCCATATGTAGGTCTTCCCAAAACTGCTGCCACAAAATTGAAACCACTTGATTATCTAGAAGGTCTTTGTATGCTGTAGCTTGAAGATATAGATTCATTGGTAGTAAGGGGCGCAAACCTGTTCCAGCATGACGATGTGTCTTTGCACAAAGCGAGGTGCATGAAGACGTGGTTTGCCAAGGTTGGAGTGGTCTTCACAGAGCCCTGACCACAACCCCACTGAATACCTTTGAGATGAACTGGAATGTCGACTACATGCCAGGCCTCCTCACCCAACATCCCTGACCTCACTAATTGTGGCTGAATGGGCACAAATCCCAACAGCCATGCTCTAAATCAAGTGGATAGCCTTCCCAGAAGAATGGAGCTGATGTAACAGTGACAGGGGGACTAAATCTGGAATCGTTCAATTGGATGTTAATCTGGATGTTCAAGAAGCACATATGACTCTGATTTTCTTGATCTGATTTCATCCCGATTAGGTTTCTGAATCCAGCAGATATTTTGTCACCTGCAATTCAAGGTGGATGAGTTAAGAGTTGATTGGCTGTCTTTCAATGAAGTACAGCAGACAGAATCGGATTACTTCTTCTCCCTCTCGCTCTCTCTCCACTAGACCAGCTGGGGGAATAATCCCATTAAGACAACAGTATGGGCTGCTGAGCATCCTTTTTCTCAAGCAATTATAAAGCACCAGAGACAAGCCCAAGCCCATTCCTTTCTCCTCTCATCCCATCCATCATCTGTTTAGCTGCTGATGAAGGCTCACTGCTCTAAGCTTTGTTTGGGTTAGTGTTGCCTGTCTCACTATGTTTAGGAGCAGATGAGCAGTTTTTTTTTTTTTTTTTTTTTTAAAATAGATTATGTTCAGGCTAAGTCATACTTTCAGAAAGAGAAAGAAGTGACTGATATCACTTCTACTGAGAGAAGCTAACGAAGGAGAAATTACTCTAAGTAGCTACACGGTGATTCTTAATAATAAGCCAAATGATATAAAATACAGATAAACAGTTGCAACAAGACTTAAGAAAAAAATAGCCAGAAGTATAAGAAATAAAGGAAAGAATGTCGAGTTATAAATGCAGTGAAATTCAAAAGTAGCTTAATTTTTTATTTTTTTTTAAATGATGGACACAAGTCATCATAGTACCTTTGTAAGAGAGAGGGAAAGAGAGAGAGAGGGAGAGAGACAGAGAGCGAGACAGAGAGAGCGAGACAGAGAGAGAGGGAGAGAGAGTAAGACAGAGAGAGAGAGGGAGAGAGCCAGAGAGAGGGGGAGAGCGAGAGAGAGAGAGGGAGACAGAGAGAGGGGAGAGAGAGGGAAAGAGAGAGGGAGAGCGAGACAGAGAGCGAGACAGAGAGAGACAGAGAGAGACAGAGAGAGGGAGAGAGAGACAGAGAGAGACAGAGAGAGGGAGGGAGAGAGAGAGAGAGAGAGAGAGAGAGAGAGAGAGAGAGAGAGAGAGAGAGAGAGCGATCTGGATGACATTGAGTAGCTGTGACACTGATGAGATGAGATGTGATATGCCCACACACCAGCAGTGGCACTTTAATTAAAACTGCCAGCCACACAGCCATTTCATTACAGACGGGCAGAGAGACAGAGAAAGCGGGGTGACTCCATGGCTGTCTATGACCTTTGCTTTCTAAAACTATTCATATGAACAAACATATGAGGGTTAAGTGATTACAGCTACAGAGAACATGAGCAACACTAAAGAGAGAGTACAGCAGTGTATCCTTGGCACTCACACAAGCCATCAAATGCAGAAGCACACGTTGGCTTTTTTATTTGTACATGTACCCTTGGCATGGTAGAAAAACAGTAACATAAAAACTTATCTGAAACAAATAACAAACTCTGCAGCTTTCCAGCTCGCTCACCACTTTCTGTTCAGCTTTCACATTGTTGCCCATGTCCACACACACACGCACATGCTTAGCTCATTACTCAGGGAGAGAGAGAGAAATCACATAACTATACATGGGATAACAGGGTGCCATGTTAGACATTACCCCACTACCTCATCCTCAAATACCTTCATTCCAGTACCGATACGTGCCGAACCACAGCGCCGTTATTAATACACAGATTCTTCTAAACTTTTCCATCCCCAAACATACAGAGTATGTCATTTCTTCAATTTTTTTTTTTTTTTATCTCTGCTTCAACACCCTTCCCCTGAAATAAGTAAGAGTCAGCCAAGACACACCAATGAGGTGTTGCACAGCAAGTTACTCTAAGGGGACACGCCAGATGTGAAGCCACAGCGGTTCAGTTTTAATCCCCTCTATCTCCATGGGTAACACTTCAGTGCTAGCTCTAAACCTCCAGCTCAAGCAGAGAAACAGATTGGAAGACCAAAGCAACAAAAGCTTTTTTTTTTTTATTTAAAGGTGCAGTAGTTGATTTTTCTGTCATTTGGTAGTGCAAATAATGAGGAAAACAATGAAGAACATGATAAAAAATAATGGTTTAAGCTATTGCCTTAGCTCAGGTGTATTACATGGCTGGTTTGTTTGTGTTGGATGGACCTCTCGTCAACCATTTTATAGACAATAAAATGTCAGCCCCATCTCAGGATAAAATCAGCAAGTGTCCAGTGCAACCACGTAATATTCCTTTGAGAAAATCAACAACAACAACAGCAACCAACAAAGACAATATAACTTGAACTTGAATAATTCCCTCCACTAATATTGGCAACCTTGGTAAATATGAGCAAAGAAAAATTGTCTTTATTGTTTAACCTTTTGTTTAAAAAATCACAAAAATATTCTGCTCTCATGGAGATCAAACAATTGCACACAAAACACAGGTTTATCCAAAAAACAAAAACAAATCTTTGTTAAATATAGGTGTGCAACAATTATTGGCACCTGTTTACGCAATATTTGTGCTACCTCCCTTTGCCAAGATAACAGCTCTGAGTCTTCTCCTATAATGCCTGATGAGGTTGGAGAATACATGGCAAGGGATCTGAGATCATTCCTCCATACAGAATCTCTCCAGATCCTTCAGATTTCAAGATCCACGCTGGTGGACTGTCCTCTTTGGTTCACCCTACAGGTTTTCTATGGGTTTCAAGTCAGGGGAGTGGGATGGCCATGGCAGGACCTTGATTTTGTGGTCAGTAAACCATTTTTGTGTTGATTTTGATGTATGTTTTGGATCATTGTCCTGCTGGAAAATCCAGCCACGGCCTGTTTTAAGCTTTCTGGCAGAGGCAGACACTTTTTTTCATTTAAAAACTGTTGAGTCCATTATGCCATGTATCCTAACAAAATGTCCTAGTCCTCTGGCAGAAAGACAGACCCAAAACATTAAAGAGCCTCCACCATATTTAACTGTCGGCATGAGGTACTTTTCCATATGGCTACCACTCTGTGTGTGCCAAAACCACCTCTGGTGTTTATTGCCAAAAATCTCTATTTTGGTTTCATCTGTCCATATAACCCATTCCCATTTGAAGTTCCAGTCATGTCTGGAAAACTAAAGACTCTTGAGTTTGTTTTTGGATGAGAGTAGAAACTTTTTTGCTGAAACAGTTCCAAACAACTTGTGGTGATGTAGGTGACTTTGGATTGTAGTTTTTGAAAGTTTTTGACCCCAAGACACTACTAACTTCTGTAATTCTCCAGCTGTGATACTTGGGAATTTTTTGGCCACTCGAACCATCCTCTTCAGAGTGCGTTTAGACAATATAGACACACTAGCAGTGTTGCCATTTTCTTATAGCCACTTTCCATTTTGTGAAGCTCAACAACCTTCTGTCACATGTTACAGTGATATTCCTTGGTCATACCCATTGTTATGAATGACTAAGAGAATTTGGCATATGTGATACTCCATATTTATACCCCTGTGAAACAGGAAGTCATGGTTGAACAATTTCCTGTTCCTAGTCACCCAAGTGTACTAAAGAAAATGTAAAATATCAGTGGGAATATACTTCAAATATATATTTTCCCATATGAATTCATAGGGGTGCCAATAATTGTTGCACACCTATATTTAACAAATAATTTTTTGGATAAACCTGTGTTGTGTTTGCAGTTGTTTGATATCCATGAGAACAGAGTATTTTTGTGAATTGTTTGAACAAATGAGCAAAAGGTTAAACAATAAAGAATTTTTCACAGACTTCTTTGCTCATATTTACCAAGGGTACCAATATTAGTGGAGGGCATTGTATTGAAACAAATTCTATACAGAAGTCTCTTCCATGGTAAATAAATAAATAAATAAATAAATAAATAAATAAATAAATAAATAAATAACCAAAGCTTTCATTTCCAATTTATAGTGAAAGCAAAAGGAGAAGCATGGGGGGAAAAAACCCTAAACATGTAAAGGTAGTCATCATACACTTTGCAAGCTGCTAACTGTGCATTTAACATTTAATACAATTAGATGGCTAAATGGCATTAAATGTCTGCAGGGCATATGAGGTAGCAGACTATTTGATTTTACATCAGCAAAAATTATGTCTTAGGTTTATGCAGTAAGTAAGCTTTCAGTAAAGTTAAAGGCTATGACAGAAATAAATAAATAAGGCAAATTGATTGTGATGGCCTATATATATATATATATATATATATATATATATATATATATATATATATATATATATATATATACACACACACATACATACACACATTATTATTATCTGATCTCAGTCTTCACATAAGTCGTCTAGGCGTTGGCTTTAACATGATCTCAGCTCTATTGTTCATGACCAGAGCGTTACAGATTAGCCTGCTCCTTTTGTTTGAACAGAACTAAATGATGCAGATACACACTTAATAAATGTCAAACAGCTACTAATATGTGTCATACAGTTACTAAGTGTAGCCATTATGAAACTCCAGAGGGACGTTATCACTTTTTAAATAGCTGGTGCATTGGGAAAGACTTGTCTGAGTACAAAACAGCTCTCTATTTAAAATTTAGTGCACTATTTAGGATAATCCATGCTGTGCACTACATAGGGCATAGGGAGCCATTATCTACTGAAATTGAAAGGCTCATTAGTTTTAGAAAAAAAAAAAAAAAAAAAAAAAGAACATTTACAGTAAGTAATGGCACAGTTTCTGTTGAAACTGGCATGATCAGCCAAACTAAAGTGTTCAGAGATGTTCAGCTAGTGAAGGGACCTGTTTAAAATTTCCCTTCTCAGTCAAGCATCATTTGAGCTGGAAAAAAAAGAACCCTTTTAATCTACTGTCTCCCAAACTCAGATTACATTTACAAGACTCTAGAAAACAGGCTGCTCAGCAAACCAATAATTTTCCTCTCCTACATGACAGAAAGAGAAGATAACACAGGCAGCAAATTGCAGTCAATTCAAAGCGTGTATGTCAGGCTTCTCCTCATTATTTAAAACAAAGCTTTCTCTGTGCTCCTGTCCCTTATGCACAGGCTGCGTGTGTAAAAGTGGAGATTGCCTGTCATTCTTAGACGATATACACATGGCTCACACAATCAACATTATGACAACTTCAGGGAATGTCCAGGAGGAGCACGCATCGGTTTGTCTTTCTTGAAGCAAAAGCGAGAGGATAAAATAGAAAGAAGAATAATAGGAATTCATTGAACGGAACAGAAAATAGTAGAGGAACATGTAGAAGAATGTAGGAAATCATTCACCAATTCAAACATGGCGAGGGGGAATGGGGATTGGGTTTAGGATGACCGGAAGACTGACAGTGCAGGAAACTAAAAAGTAAGGATGATGAGTGAGGTAAAGGCAGATATAAAGTACAGTGGCAGAAGAACTTTCCTGGTATGTGAGGACTGGGCACTGATGCGACTCTGGGTGCATGACTGACAGGGAGTAATGAGATGGGTGACCTATTGATCGCCCGCTGGGTAAGAGGGAAAAAAACCCAGCCTGATGCTTTCATCTGATACAGACCAAGATGAGGATCCACAATAACACACACAGACACAGTCGGTCCAACACAAGAGCAGGAGATATTTAACATGATATTCATCTATTGCAACATACATATACTGTACCTTTGGATAAATGGAGTGTAACGTTATGCCTTTATCTGTATCTGTTTAGTACTCCAAATATCTATATCTATATTCAGATTTAAACCCAAAGTGGGTGTGTCCTAAACTATAAGTTTTTTTAAATTAAATACTTGCTCCTCAATCTCAACCACATCACTCTAGTTAACAACTGAAGATGAACAGATGAAGACTAGACAAAAATTGCCTGGTCTTTTCCATCTTCAATTACCCTGTTTAGGTGAACCTCAGATTCCTGTTCTTGGCTGAGAGGAACCTGGTGTAGTCTTCTCATATTGTAGTCCATCCGCCGCAAACTCACTACAGTTGTAAAGAGTAGTTATTAAAGAAAGGCTTCAACAAAAAATCAGGAAAGAGATGATATGACACACGTAACCGATTTCTTTTGCTGCTTATATTAAAATAGCGTTCTCAAACGTTTTATAATGTAGTTCTGATCTGTAAGCCATCTCAGGAATCATGTCTACAAATCTGTTGACAGCTAGCTTCGAATAACATCATCTTTTCTACACTGGTATCTTAAAGGCTTCCTTGGTGGTAATATACTAACACTCAGCCTTTTCTAGACTATAGAACAGCAGCAAGTGGATTGGACTTGATTTGGAAGACAGGAGAGACAGCTGGAGCATGAGGGAGTGTGGGGGCTAAGTATTAACAAGAGACAGACGTCCTTAGACTGACATTCTAATTAAAGGATTTTTCCTGTTGTGGTGAAGAAAAAAAATTACTCCATTAGAGGAGAGAATTCCCCATCACCAACCCAAACACACACACACACATACACACACAGAGAGACCTGCCATCTATACATGCAGTGATATAATGCATTCTGACACATTTTCTTTGCTATTTAACATACTTTTATTGCATATATTTAGTTCAAATTCACATTTATAATATCTTTTAACATTGTTCTTAAACAAAATTGTATGTATTCATTAGCATAAGCAAAAATACATGTCAAAAAAGAAATTGATAAGGAAAACATATTCTGACACCAGATATTACCAACATTATTACTTTGATGCAAAAAATTTTGTTGCCTATTTAGAGGTGGACTGATTGTGGATATTACAGATACCGATAACTAAGTTGGGCAGTACCTGCCGATAACCGTTTAATCCACTGATAAGTTGATACTGAATGAAAACATAACATTCAAAGTAAAATATTGCTGAACTTTGTTCCAAAAATAAACAGTACTGACTGTACCACGAAAATGTACTGTACTTTTTAAAATGAAACAAATATATAAATATGAATGTATTCATTTTTAAAAAATCCATCCATCCATCGTCTACTACTTACTCCTTTTCAGCCTCGTGGGGAACCTGCAACCTATCCCAGGGAGCATCGGGCACAAGGCGGGGTACACCCGGGACAGGGTGCCAGTCCATCGCAGGCACAATCACATACACATTCATACACCCATTCATACACTACGGACACTTTAGACACGCCAATCAGCCTACCATGCCTGTCTTTGGACTGGACTTCTGGTCTTCTGGACTTTAATAAATATTAAAATAAGTAAAAGATATACATCCAAACTGAACTAAAAAGGTTCCACTCCAAAAAACAAATAAAAATAGAAACATCCAAAATGAATCAAAAACACTTCAAATAACACAACAAAATTTGTCAGTGATAGTTTTTATTTCGCTTCTAGAGGCCGCTCTTGTGCTGTATAATGACAGTGGACCCTTCTCAGCCGTTCCAGTAATAGGTAATTGATGCCACTTAATCGATCGATGTATATTGCCAATTACAGCTTTAAAATTTCTATAGTAATAAGTAATTAGGTTTTTCAGAATTTGGTTAAATTTTAGCCCAATTCTCTTGCCAAATTATCTTCACTTGACAAATGTTATGAGGATCCCTCTAATGGACTCACAATTTCAAAATCCTCCATAAATTTCCAAGCACTTTTTGAGTTTTTTGGCTGTATGTTTGCGGTTGTTTGAAACTTTGAAATGTCCATCTTCTCCATAACTTCAGTTTCTTGGCCATAGAGATGCAGTTCTCCATTAAAATTTCCCGGAAATGTTTGTGGTGCAGTTCATGGCATAGTGTTCTCTATGTAACGGTTGTTCCAGCCGCTTTCAGGTCATCCTACAACTCTTTCGTGAGACTGCTGGCTTCTGTCTTACATTAGTCTGAGAGTGTGTTGTGAATCTTTCATGACACACCTACCCTGGGATGATTAGTTGTGGTTCCATGAAATTTCTATCTGCATGTTATTGAACCACTGTACTGGCTGGGATGTTTAACGTCTTTGCTATGGCTCTTTAGCTTTTTCAATTTGAGTGTTGCTTTATAATGTCCTTCCGAAATACTTATTTCTCCTCACTGTAACATTTTAAGTATAACACACACACACCCACACACACACACTTTAATTATAGCTCCATAGAGCCCCGCCCAGAGTCACAGTCATCATATTAGATGACAGGTCTGACCTCTTTGCCATGCTGCTGGTGCTGGACTCACTTAGCCCACATATTTAGCCAATGGGCTCCTGCCAATGGGCTCCTGCAGGTGCTTGTGCTCTAATCTATGTAAAATGCCCAGGAGCTTTACACTGCCGAGGTGCACAGAAGTAGAAAGAGTGTGTGTTTGAGTGTAGGAGACTCATACATATGTGTGTGCATTTGTGACAGGACCTTGCAGACTCCAAGTCTGTAGCAGCCAGCTCTCTAACTGATTAAGTCTGCGATGTCAAGGCCAAGCTTTTATGTCTGAAAAAGATTGATTCTGGCTGTCCTAGACCGACGCTGATTGATGAGCCATCGATAAACAAATGTGACTAACTGAGTTTATTTTGAAGAAAACTTCATCGCAAGTGTAAATATATGACCCTCTGCCATGACTCTTGAAGGACATAATAACAATAACAACAACAATAATAATAATAACAATAATAATAATATTAATAACAATAATAATAAGCAGCTCAAAGTGATTTAAAGAGTGAAGTTAAAAACAAACCTAAAGAGACCAAAAATAGTCAAAAATATTATATATATATATATATATATATATATATATATATATATATATATATATATATATATATCCAAGTAATACTACTACTACTACCACCACTACTACTATTACTACTACTACTACTACTACTACTAATAATAATAATAATAATAATAATAATAATAATAATAATAAGCAGAAGAAGAAGAAGAAGAAGAAGCAGCTGTACATAAGGAATAAATGTACAATAATTCAAATTCTATAAAAGGAATGTGCCAGTAAAATCAAGGCACCTCAAGGTAATAATCAAGGGGTTAATGATTAAGCATCACTCAGAGGATAAAAGTGTCCCCAAAAGTTTGATGGGTGTATATACAAAGTCTTGCCAAAAATACGGGCTCCTTTATGGATGCTCGACTTTGTGACTGCCTAATGAATAATTGAGAGAGTGCTTGCTATTCAGAGATTGAGGTAGTGAGGGAATCAGTGTCAACTCGCTCTCTTTTTCCCCTCTCCCTCACTCTATCCTTCTTTCCCCCTCTATTTGTCTTTCCCGCTCACTTCCGCTTACTCTCTAACAAAGCTACAGATCGCTGTCTTTTCCTCACTAACCTTGTCCTGACTCTTCCTTCCTCTCTTGCTCGCTGATTCTCCAGTTTCTCGGTTCCTACTTTTCTAGTTTCTCTCTCTTGCCCCCCCCCTCTCTCTCCCTCTAGAGATCCATGATTAAAAGCAGTGCAATTTGCATACATAACTTTAGAGGTGTGCATTGGGACTGTGATCTCGGGGGGGGGGGGGGGGGGGGGGGGGGGGACGGTTTGTACGATCATGTGTGGAGGAGAGGGCGAGCACACATGACACTCGTGGGACAAATAAAGGACATGATCATTAACATGGGAACGTATTGGACATGGTGGATTGCACATGTACTTGTTTGCCGCATTTGTTGTTTTGTCTTCAGTAACTAATGTTACTTTATGGTTACTAGTGTTACTTTACTTGATTTTAATAATCACTTTATATTTTGGGAAATAAAAACAGAGTTCAACAGAACATATCACAGGTGAGTTCTTGCAAAAATTACTGTGGGCAGGATTGGTCCTTCACAAATGTGCAGGAGTGGGATTAAAAACAAAACAAAACAACAACACAACTTTAGATGGCATTATCCTGGTTTCAAATATGATTATAGCACCCTACAATGATTCATGAGCCAAAAAAGTAACAAACAGAAGTAACAAATATGAGCACTGCACCTCTTTCCATCATAGGTGTCTCTACTTGCAGAATTCTCTACTCTCTGTGTATGTGATGGACAGAATACTGGGGCATCTCTGTGCCGCTTTTACTTCTTGGCACATGCCAAATCACCCAATACAGTTCATAGCTTGCTGCACTGAGGAGGAAACAGTCCAGTTAAAATCAGCTGGCCAAATTAAAGGTCTGTTCTCTCTGCATCTCAGCCCAGACTTGTGCAGAAAAAAGAAAAAAAAAAATCAGAGGCCAGACAGAATTAGACAGATGTGCCTTGGATATGGATATCTGGTTGAAGCACACTCACCCATCAGTCATATATTCACCAATACGTCCAAAACCATACACAGATCCGGGCACAACCGTCGACTAAGCAAAGGCAGAGAAAGCACTGGGCATCAGGTACAAAGAGAGGAAAGCCACAGCCGAGCCAAAACAAAGAGGCCAAATCAGATGATAAATGACATGCTATTTCTGTGGCGAGATTTATGTACTGTCAACATTACCTGCTCTATTATAGAGAATGGAATTGTTCTGTGTTTTCCAGAAGAGGCATAAAACAACAAACTGGCTGATATCAAGAGAGAGAACTGGGAACGGGGCAGGCGAGGGGGAGGGTGTGGGGGGGGATTTATGCAACTTCATTTAAATATGGAAAATGTCGAGGCAAGCACTATGAACCCTCAGAGATAAACAAGAAAACATATTCTAACGTGTCATTACTTCTGCTCTAAAACCAATCATTATTGGTCGTTTCATTAGAGAGCTTTAATACAAAGCTAATAATATGCCATCTGTGATTGCTTGGGCTGTTAAGAAATGACTGCGTTTGAATTTAGCTTTAGTTTCTAAATGAGTCAGAGTGACCTTAATGAAGGTTTGAAGCAGACGGCTATAAGCAGCCTGGCTATGCCTCTGCACACTGACACTCTCCATCTATCTGAGAGCAGAGATAAAGAGACTCTTCTTTCCGCCCAGCCCGCCTAATTGTGAGCAATAATGATTACTGAACCACATGAAACATTTGCATTCAGTGATAAAAAAAAAACAAAACAAAACATAAAATCAGAAAGAAAAACTGAGACTCATCTTAATTTAGGGTTTGTTTCCTAGTCTTTAAAGTGATCATAAATACAGTGTTGGGAGGATTGCTTTAAAAAATTGATTCTGTTACAATTATAAATTACATCATAAAAAAATGTAATAGTTAACGTTTTCCAAGTATCACAATATGAAAGTAATGGAATCTGATTATTTTTGGACAACTTCAAGGTCACATATGCAAATAAAGTCAAGAGAAAAGCAGTATGATCGAAAATATGTTTATTTAGAGCTTATTTAAAACATTAAAGCATGTTCAGTATTTGGATTTAAAAAAAAAAAAAAATAATAATTAATTAAAGATCACTGTCCCTTTTACGGGTAACATTACATCACAAAAGCTAGGGTGCTTTTATATATATATATATATATATATATAGGCTTCACTCTGCCCATGTTTTACATTTTTTCCTACATGCTTTTGAATGTACATGGAATAAAATATCAGATGCCACATGTGTACCTTCTGCCTTCATTTACACATTTGAATGGTCATTTAATACAAAGCAATGTGATAACATGACATTAAAAATGACCTTAGGCAGGAATTACAGAGAGAGGTTAAAGCTTGCTTGTATTTTCTCATTTGTAAGTCGCTTTGGACAAAAGCGTCTGCTAAATGAATAAATGTAAAGCAATGCAATCATGCAGATGCATGATGCAGTATTAGACCATAAGCACATCATAATGAAATTAAAGCTGAATCGAAGACATTTTCTCAAATGTAGAAATCCCAGCCGGACGCTTTTTTAAGGTCTAAGAAAGAGGACATGTCTATTAAAAAGCGGACATATGGTCAACCTAACAAAAGCATTTCAGAGAACAAGTTGCGTTCATTTCAACAAAATTAACTTTGTGCAAAATTGATTTGCGCATGCACCAGGAGGTTGCTCATGTGAGTCCCGACTGGCAAGAAAGGACCAGAACTATAATCAAGCAGCTGTCTATATTGTGTTATATCAAAAGATAAATTTATTTGATTTTAAATGAAAAATTTGCAATCCTGATAGTATTCTCATTTTTTCCAAACTGTACCCGTAATCTGATTACTTTCTTTTTTGACGTAACTGTAACAGATTACATTACCAGTCTTTTTGTATCCTGGTTACGTGTATTCAGTTGCTCCCTAAGTCTGCTGAAATACTACTGTAGCTGAGATGTTTACTCTTTCTTTTTTTTGCCCTTCTCTTATCGTCTTTTAGCCCTAGCATTTTCTTTCACATTCACATCATATTACATCTGCTATATTACATTTTTATCTACTCATGCAGCTGCTGTAAATTAATGACTGGGGATTCAGCAGGGTTATATAATGTTTGATAAATTTCCTGGATGACAGTGATGTTTGTAGGAAAATCTCTATATGATATACAGTGCCTTGAATAAGTGTTCATCCCCTTGAACTTTTCTACATCAGACGCAACTGGGATTATGTTTCATGAATCTACACATAATAGCCAATAATACCGAAGGGGCCGAGTGTGTGTGGTCTATATAGTTTGCGACACTATTTACAAATATAAAATACTAAAGTTGCGATTACATTCACCCATTTTATTGTGAAATCCCTTTTCACAATAGAATTGTAAATTTTGCAACCATTTACCCTCAGATGTCACATAATTAGCTGACAGGAGTTCTTGTGTGTGCAATTAAAGTGCCACATGATCTTAGTTTAAGTACACTTGTTCCATGAAGCACATAGAATTGGTTAGAGACCATGCCTATACAAACAGCTTCATCATGATGAATAAGGAGCTACCAAAACAATTCTTTGCCTAGAGAACCATGACTCTGCCTAAATGAGGCCATCCACCAAAGTCAACCATAGTTTGAACACCATTAAGTTTGATGGAAAAATAGCGAGAAGAAACTTATTATTTAAAAAAAATAATAAGAAACTCCATCTGGGTTTATATGAATATCCAGAGGATGAAAATGATATAGTTGATAAAGAAATGAGCAAATGGGAATACTCCATTAATTCCGAAGGATACCACCTAGGTGGACCTCCATTTACCCATACAGCCACAGTTCCATACGTAATCTTTCAAAGTCTTGCCTAGTCATTTGCCTCCATCCAAGCATCTAGTATCTTCAAGGTGGATAGATGATATTATTAATGTAATTAATTTGTGCTAACTGATATTCAGGCATTTCTGTTTCAGTAATTGTGTCCCTCTCTTTTGTTGCTTCCCCTGAGCCAAGGTCGCAAAAGTGTGTGCACGGCAATGACATCCCCTTTAAGTAAGGTCATGTAAATTAAGTATTTAAATAAGTAAGAGTGAAAGAGAGATGAAGAGAGGGTTAGAGATGACTATCGTGGCCTGGGGGAAATGCTTGATGGTGCCTCTGTTGTTTGATGTAGATGGAGTTCAGTGAAGTTCTCAGATTCATTCCCCTTGGATGGATTTTTATCTCAAAGTCGACATGTTCAAAGCCTGCTTAATAATGGAGCACATGCTAAATTCTAGGCCAGATTCATATGCAGGCCATTTTTCCAATTATAGCTGTCGGACTCCTACAGAGCAACACATTCTTGGGGAATGACAGTTATAGAGACACATTCAACTGTGCAACACATATTTCTGTTAGGTTACCATAAACACGCCTTCTTCTCTTTCTAAGATGTACTAGGTAAATATAGCTTAATTTTACTGTATGTTCAAACATATTGCTTCAATTGGTGTTTTGATGATGGTAGTTGAGAGTGCTACTGTGTCTAAGTCACGCTGGTTCAAACACACCTGCCCAAAATCTCCCACAGGTCTTTGTGTTGCCATCTGGTGACTGCAAAGGCCATAGAATATGATTGAGATCATTTTCATATGCCCTGTAGATGGAAACCTGGAAATGTTTAGTCATAAGATGAAGGTGATCAGTTACAATAGCTTTGTATTCATTTGCAGTGATTTATTCTATGGGGACAAGTGGACCTAAAACACCACGACCCCATGTATATTTTCCCAGAAAGGATTTGGTAAGAAGTAGGGTTATGTGAGAGTTTCTGCTGTTTATGCTAGAGTAACATTCTGGTGAATCGGGAGCCTCTCCCGGGAACACCAGGGATGCCGATGTACTGTACATTAGAATACACGATAGATTAGATGCTAGTCTACATCAGGGCACCATGTCCACACACCTTCACACACTCATTCACACCTAGGGGTAATTTACCTTAGTCAATCCGCCTATTGGCATGTTTCTGGGAAGTGGGAGGAAACCGGAGACCGCAGAAGAAACTCACACGGACACGGGAAGAAAATGCATGGACTTTCCAACGTAACCCGAGCTCATGATAAACCCCAGGACACCTGGAGCTGTCAGGCGGCAACTCTACCTGCTGCACCACCATGCTGCTTAAATCACAATCTTTTTTTTCTTTAAAACTATTCCTGATTATTCTTTTATCCTACTTTTTTTCTAACCATTATTTGGGGTAAAAGGATGTGAATAGTTTTCTACAGAATGCACACATGTGGATCACACACCACATGCTGTTCTTGTCGATCAGGAAAGAAACAATTAAGAACCTTGGCTGAACATTGTAGTTGTCAGGATACTAAAAAAAACAAACAAACAAACAAACAAAAAAAACTCTGTGTACATCTTTCTAGACCGCTCTGATAGGGGGTGCAGACTTTTTTGACAGGACTGTGAACTGAGCAACCTTCATAACATCACAGCGTTGCCAGGTCGGTGTTGCCTTTTACTTTTTTACTTCTCCAAAGAGCATGTCTGTATGTGTAACAACCCTTATTAAAATGTATTGCATGGCATTCCTTTTAAACATCACAGGTCCGTTTGCAACATTAACCATGTTGTTAGACTGTATATGGTATGAAAGGGTCATAGTTTGAGCAGTGGGCTAATTTTGAACTGCTTTTTGACACGACAGCCCTGTCAAACTGAACATATAAACAAAAAAAACAGCATTGTCCTCTGTGAGAGAGTCATGAAAGTTGCATTGTTTAATGATAATAGGCAGAGAAGAACGTTTGAGTTGTCCCTGGAATTATACAACTGTCTGCAGTGACACAAGTAACCATGCAATATTTAGATGACTCAAACAGCAACTGGTCTCAGAATAACAACAAACTCTCTCAAAAGATGTTTTTTTTTTTTCCTTGAAACATTTGAAGAAACATTTTTCATTTGAAGTATGCCTCTATCTTAAGGTACACTTATTATATATGCTCTACTTTCGATGTATTAAACTCCATGCTTGATCTTTTAAATTCTGATGCCGCACAGTCCGGCATAACCCCTTGCTTGGCAGAGAAATAAAGGTCAATTTCCTGCTAACCCACTGTCCTAAGATCTGAACTGATTGATTTGACACATTAATCCATTGAGGCTACTCTTGCGAAATAGGAGTAGAGTAAGGTAGACAGAGAGCATCATATTGTTAACGCTTGTTCTACTGAGACATACATAGTGTGATGTATATAAAAGGTTCTGGATTGGAGAAGCTGAGACATAGCAGAGATTGACAGTCCAAGCACATCTTTCTCCTCAGAGGGAGCTCTCCATTATTAAACACTGAGAAATGTGAGATATGTCTATACCACTCACACATTTCCACAGAGGGATCTGTTCACTCGCAAGATGTTTACTCCATTACAGGCTGTATCAGATCAATGCAGTATCACTCCTTCCTACCACTCTGGGTGAGATGTGTTCATTATTCACCAGATTGCTGATGGAAGACGCAAAAAGGGAGAAAAAAGGAAAGAAATACTAGAGGGAGAAGAATTGGGCCATTTGTGCATGCATTTTTATGGTTCATAGTTATGTAGGTCAGTTATATACTCCAGAGGGAGGAATTTGTAATCTGACATAATAATGCATTTAGCCCTTGGTGATGCCTTCATGGTGTTTCTCGTTTTGGTTTTCGTTGTGCTGATCCTCCAGAATAAATCAATATCTCAGCACCCGGCCGCAGAATGAGGCCATGCAGGTGTTGCCAGCTGGGGAAGGTCCTACCAGGCACAGCACATATGTATGTATGCGCTGTCTAAACTGGCCTAAAACTAAGTGACTTTCCTAGTGCCATTTCAGGGAAACATCTGCATGACCTACTAACCACTAGCCAAAGGGGTAACAAAGTTTTACTTGGTGGAAGAGGAAACATTTCAGTCCTGATAGCCTGCTCATCCATCCGTCAGCTTTGGAAAAGACAGAGTGCTGTGCAAAAACTCAATTCATCAATAATTCACCACTCATGCACAACATCAAATCAGTGCTTTCTCCTGATGTTAATGCCTGGTGTGTTTTAAAGTGAGACCATCTCTCCCTTCTCATGACCTAAAGCATCTAAATAATGGGGAAAAAATCCCCAAGCAGTACTCCATTGCTCCATAGACTACTCCATAGCTTTCGCTTAAGTCTGAGACTGGGTTTTGCATGTGACCTTGGAAGAGTAGAGAGCAAAGACAGACTGTTAGACAGGGCATGTGTATTTGTGCCTCTGTGTGCTTTTGCATGTCCCAGAAGACAGAGACCTTACTGTAGCTCTAAAGAAAGACCAGTGGTGGAGAGAGCTCGATCTCTCCTGAGTACCTCTAAAAGCTCTAAAGCAAGACTGCTGAAAATGCACACCAAGAGAGGAGAGGAAATGGAAAGAGAGTAGGAAGGAGGGAGCACAATAACATTGGAAAGTTTGGGGAGATGGAAAAGAGGAAAAGAGATGAGTTTGGAAAAGAATATATTTACCAATAATACTATTGTATAAAAGGGTTTAATGAATAGTGAAATGTTCATGTTTCCAGATTTGATAAATATTACTCATATTATAAATAATCGGCATTTGACAAATTCATACATTGTAGTTATTTGACATAATAAAGTCGAGTAAAATATCCCAAAAATGTTGTACTCTATATGGTCCACAATTTTACTCTATATCCCAACTGACAAAGCAGGAGTCAAGATAGAGCAAAAAAAAAAAAAAATGGAGGGCTCATCTGGAGGGCTCAGAGGACTGGCTTTATGGATACTGCATCATCATGACTGATATTACTACGTATTCACAAATGATTCCCAATTTCTAAGATCTGTAGCTGATTCTGTTCCCACTGTTGTGAAAATGGAGGATGAAGAAAATCCTTGATCTACCTGTGACAATCATTCCTCAGAATTACAAAAGCACTAATGGGAGTCATTGTGGTTCTGCTGCCGGATCCTTCCATCCACTCAGCCACCACTGTGATTAGCTCAAAATTCTTCAATCAGCATAAGCTCCCCTCCAGTGCCTCGATCTAATTATCACTGACATTCAGCTACAGAAGTGAATAGGATACCATAATCCATCATGTTTCATAGCAGGGCAAGATATACTAATCTCTAAAGTTATTTCCAATCCTAAGTTAACACACCAACCCTAGCTAATCCAGGCCTTCATGAGCATCTGAGCATTAGATTAGCGGTGACCAGTAGCTTTGGCACTTTCTGTTGGAATGATATAAACTCCAGATATCAATATGTAGTCGGCTAATAGCCCTATTGACAGAAGGGACATCTTCACAGTGATGATATCACTCCACATACCTGACTCAGCTGCCACACAAAGGCAGGGCCCATGTCTCAGGGGGGTTTTAGATTTTCCTTTGGCTTTGGACAAATGTCTGTTACTCTATGGACTGGATGTGGTTAAAACAAACAGGGGTGTTGCTGTTGGAACAGTTTAGTGCTGATGTCCGATCAATATTCTGTTCCCAAACCTTAAAAGTTGGTAGGATGTTAAAATTTTGGGCTCGTTTCTATAAATACTGCATACCCTGATATGGGCAGTAATGTCAAAACAGGAAGCAGAGTATAGGCATCTAATAACCATTTGGATATATCCAAATATCTCAAGTGGTAACTTGACTAGAGAGATTTCTTTCTATGCATTTAAGATCGGTCCTGACAGCTCTCTCCATGCTTTGGGCTCTAAATGAGATTTCTAACAAAGCAACAGCCTTTCTGATCCAGTCACGCTAATTTCCTTGCTGCTCCTGTCTCAGTGGGGAATTCAAATTACACCCGCCATCATGTTGCCCTCTGCTGCCATGTTCCTGCTTTGACTGCACTGAAAGCACAGATAAACAAACTTCCATGCTTGAGTGGCAGCCTGATGAAGGTAAACAGGTCTCTTACGCAACCCATCCAATAGTCTGTGTTGAAGAAGGCTTGAAACCGGACTGACCCTCACTCACTGCAGCCTCCCTCTCTCCACAAAGTGAGCTGCAGTACTTAAAGTGTTCTAGGATCCATAAAAAAGTCATCCATCCAGAAAGCACTGCTTTGTTCTTCTGACTGGGGGGGGCAACACTGGAATAAAGCCAAGTGAATTCTCAATTCCCTATTTCCAAAAGCATAAATGGTGCATTATCAAGACTACATAGTGTCATACTCTACATTTTCTCTAGTGACAGTACCAAAGTGAAATGGGGATTTTTCTAGTGGTAGTACCACAGCACTGAAAAATGCATTTCACCCGGATGCCCATGAGCAGGCACTTCAAACAGACACTCTTAAGATTGCAGAGGGAGTTCTCAGTGCGTACACGCCGCCTGATCTGCTGCAGCTTTACTCAGTTTGAACTTATCTACCTGCACCATCCTCTTAAGCCTCACAGCAAGTCTCACAGGTGGAGCACAGGGAGAAAGCAAAAAATAGATGACTTTAGATGACAATGCAGTGTCAGACGCAGACAATATTCTTTTTTCTACACTTTAACTCAAAGCAGGTAGGCATGCCTGGGAAATGTCTGCACACGTACCGTACACAAACATGTACACTGGGGTGTAAAGCAATGCCACGATCTCTATCTGCATTTGTATCTTTTTAATGCCCTAAATATTCATATCTGTACTCATTGGTACTATTTCCCAAAATAGAAATAAAATAGAAAACCCATACCTGTAGTCTTAAAATAATCCTATTCATATGTGTATTTGTCTCTTTTTAAAACAAGTTATCTGTTCAATCTGAATAACGTATTTGTATTTGGTTGCATCTCTATTGTACACTCGTGGACACACACTGATTCAGGCAACGAAATAAACATTACATTTCAAGTCCCTGGAAAGTGTAAAAAGTTGTAGACGAGACAACGTTAAACTTTATAATTACAATGAATAAATTGTGTGTGTGCGTGCCTGATAAACAATCCCAATCATCTAATCAAGGATTAGAGTGATGCTATTGTTTGCACCCCTTGGCGAGATCTGAATCTCCAGGAAGGAATGTAGGAGCAGCAGGTTGAGACAGGGGAGGAACATAGGGAGAAATGTCCAACCGATCTCTCACTCCTTCTCTCTCTCTCCATAATCATCCGTACAGAGAAAACCCACTGAGATAAGCCTTCCACCATGGTTCTTTCACACACCTCCTTTCCACCTCTCACTGTTACAGCCTCCTCCAATCGCTCACACACATATGCAGAAACACGCAAACTCACTAATGACATACTGCAACGTGGGTCACGGCTCTGCCAATATCTGGGAAAGGGGGATGGTTGGCATGGCAACAACAGGCTGACGGTATACCTCCTTCTCCCCCCGACCCGAATGGTGCCTGACAAACTCGCTGCTTCCCAGAAAGCACTAGGAGACCAGGAATCTCAGCTACATGTATTTTCACACCTCCCACTCCTCATAGGGATCAATGCACGGGTGATTATGGAGCAGGAAGGAGGGATGAATATGTGGAGAGCATGCTGATGATAAGGCTGATATTAATCACTTGTTTGTCACCCACTAATTGTGCCAGCTGAGTGCTATCTGGAGACACAGCATGTGGGTAGTGTGTAGGAATGCTCAATGGAGTCATGTGTAATTATGTCAGGCTTTGTCCAGAAAAACAAAACGAAACACTTTGAACATAATGGAAAAGCTTCACTTGACATACGGTCTATAGAGATGAGGTTGTAACTCTAAAATTTTGTAACAGAATTTTTGCTTATCCTGATCAAAATTGTTAAAAAAAAAGAGTTATAAAATTGATCTTTAGATCATAATACATTCTGCACACTCCCATGCTCAGTCTCACTCAAAGAAACTAGCATTAGAAATTAAGCAAAACCCATAATGTAAACTGTCTTAGTAACAAAAGAGTTCCAGAGAAAGAGAGAGAGAGTGAGAGACAGAAAGAAAGACAGAGAGGCAGACAGGGATGAAGAGCTAAAGGAAGCTTGACTGTTGACTGTAGGCCTGAACCCCCCCCGCTGCCCCTGGCCCCCAGCCCGATAACCTACTGATTACACAAACACATTTCCGTATCATTTGCAATGTTTGAAAATCACAACACCCATCCGAGACTGAGAGAGGCCTTTAGAGGGAAATTACACAGTAGCATGTGCGCTTACAGGCCATTATCATGAGGGAATAGAGCAAAAACCATAAATAACCTGCCAATGCAGGGAGTTGTGTGTGAGTGTGTGTGTGTGTGTGTGTGTGAGTCTGTGTGTGTGTGTGTGTGTGTGTGTGTGTGTGTGTGTGTGTGTGTGTGTTCTTAATATCATGTGTCTCCTCTCTGAATGGTCTTGACATTTTGACACTAAATATTGTGGTGGCAGTCACTTACTCCTAAATACATTTCTAGTATAGCATTTGCAGAACTACAGAATCTGGTAAATATATGCATAAATATTCACAATTAGGCCATGATTGACTAAAAATAATGATCTCTAATTTACTTGTGCAGTGGGATAAACTGTGCATGCAAGCACATGATGTGTTTTGTAGGTGATTTACAAAGAACAACTGCATGGATTACATCATGAAATTTTTACGAGTGCTAAATCCCGGAAGCCGTGACGAGTTCAGATATCAAACAGACTCCTGGATGAGTAAAGTGAACTTGAGACTCGAGTACAGTGCTGACTAAAGGCATTGTTCAAAATATGCTATAAATAAATGAATAAACGCATGTAGACATAAGCGTGCATGATGTTAATAGGGTAAATGTGAGTTATAACCTTGTGAAAGGCTCTGTTTAAAGAGTGCTGGCACTTTCTGGCCAATATGTGGTAAATATACTGTATAATAAACCAAAATTATTGCTACATTAATATATAATATTAATGTCATATATATATATATATATATATATATATATATATATATATATATATATATATATATATATATATATATCATAGTGAGAAACTGTGATATTATTTTACTAAGGCATAATTTAGAATAAATTTCTCATTATTAAGAAAAACAAATGCAAATTTAGTTCCTGCCAATCGGTTGTATTAATTTGTGCATGCAAATGGAATTTCCAAAGAGTCTTACATGCTTGGTCAATAACATTAATCTGTTTGCACTAAAATTTCCATATACTTTGTACCTTTAGAAACAATAAGCCCAAACTGCATGGTCAGTAATCCAAATGCACAGAATGGACACAACATGCCATTTTGCTCATTTGAAAGACACAAGGCTCCAGGGTTGGGGGTTCAATTCCCGCCGAGGCGCTGTGTGTGCGGAGTTTGCATGTTCTCCCCTGTGCTGCGGGGGTTTCCTCCGGATACTCTGGTTTCCTAACCCAGTCCAAAGACATACATGGTAGGCTGATTATCATGTCCAAAGTGTCCATAGTGTATGAATGGGTGTGTGCCCCATGCATCCTGGGATAGGCTCCAGGTTCCCCGTGAACCTGAAGGATAAGCGGTATAGAAAATGGATGGGATGGATGGGTGCACAAGCCCCTAATTAGTAGCTTTTAACTGTCTGTATGCTTGCGTACTGTGGCGGCGTATTTACTAGCATATTTATTTAAGTCTATTTTGTTTAGCTTTAGCATTAACTTAAAGTCCCTGTGAAGTGCCTTGAAACATGCAGTGTTAATGGATCTGTTGACGTAATTTCCACTGAAACAGGAGGTCAGGTTGGGACCCATCGTGTGGCTCCTCCTCCTTTTAAAATATCCAATAACTTCTAGGTAAGGTGATTTTTATAATGTTAAGGGTGGGACGCTTCAGATTCTAGAGAACATTTGATTATACAAAAAATATCTGATGATGTGCAGAATGATATCATCAAAACTGTTGATCCGTATTGGTGGTAGAGAGAGACTGTAAATTTTGAATGCATATATATTCTAAATGCAGATTTTGTCATTGTTTTGGAGCACGCTAGCTTATAGATTACCTTAAGGCTAACATATCCATACTAAAAGCCACAAAACCTGGGGACTAAAACTAAAAAAATAAATAAAATACAGTAATATGCAATGTCAAAGAATATTCTGTTCCAAAAATTGACTCAAATTATGATGGAGTATTAGTGAAATCAGTACTGAGTGACATTATTATGTGGCTGTAGTCTGGAAATATGCATATTACAGAATGAGTGTGTGTGTGTGTACTTAGAGTATGTACATATGTCTGCCTGTATATAAATGAGTGCATGCATGTGTTATGTGGGATACAGAGTAAGAGACCAGAAGACAAGAGTAATGGGGTAGTAGGGTAGGCCAGGCTGTGCTTAATGAGACAGCAGGAGAATGATTCATCCCCATCAGCTGTGAGGCCTGTCACGGCCAAACCAGAGTGCTAATGCTCCTGATCTCAGTGGTGCACACATCTGCACCTCTCTCTAGCTGTCTATCTATCTCTGTCTCTCTCGTGCCATCCTAGTGCTGCCTCTCATTTGAGCCTGCTTCATTCTCAATCTCTTTTTTCATTTATTTCCCCAGTCTCTGCCTCTCTCTCTCTCTCTTTTGTCTTGTTTTAGAACTAACACTAATGCCATTATCTTTCTTCTCTCGCTCCACCTCCTCTTTTATAACCCTCCACTCAGCTCCCGCCATTCCTTTTGTCCACGTTTTTCTCTTCGGCTTTTTAGCTACTGAATATAAAGCATCCAGCAGGTCTCACTGAAGCGCAATCCTTCTTTGTGTGTGTGTTTGTGTGTTGCTTTCTGTGATTGTGTGTTTGTGCGTTTACACAGTGCCAGAGATCATCATCAGAGCAGGAGCCCATATGCGCTGCTGCCATCATTCTGCACATAGCTGCAGGACACAGTGCCTGCGCAAGATGAATATGACATTCTGAGGTGAAGCCACCCCTAGCCATGCAGATTTGCATTTGTCATTTCCAGCATGCGTTCTCTTTCTTTCTCTCGGTCCCCTCCTTCTTCCCCCTTTTCTCTTTTCCCTCATGCTCTTTCTTTTACTCCACACCACGTTCCAAGCTGAAGAAGTGATGATTTAGGAGAAGCTGGCATATCTACCTGCAGGATTAGCCAGCATTACACAGTTAATCCTCCTGTCCTTGTCCTCAAAAAAAAAAAAAAAAAAAAAAAAAAAAAAAAAGTGGCAGAGAGGGAAGGAGGGGAATATTTAAGAGGAAATATTTAAATGATATTGAATGTTGGAGCTGTGGATGATAACCGACCAAGGGGCTGCCCAGCGTGTAGAATGGAAATCGCTAAGCAAAGCAACACACACAGATTTTTCCTAGTCCTTGTCGCATTTGCATCAAGATTCCATTAACTTTGGTACGCTTTTTCCGAACCTGGGTGTAGTGCAGAAACCAGAAAACTGATCTATGGGCCAGCTAAAAATGGAGGCCTGGAGTTCCCTTTGAGTGAATTCAGATATAGACCGCATTACACTGCATGCGTGTGTGTGTGTGTTTGTGTGTGTGTTTGTGTGTGTGTGTGCAGTGGCATTCACATATCAATTTGTCAAGACATCAACAGTGAGACAGCTGTAAACACTCCTGCAGTGAGTTTCCCACCGATCAGGAACACTTCTCACCAAATATAACTACAGTCCTGGCTCACACAACACACAATACACCACAGTGGCAGTCGTACAGAATGTATGAAGCCTGCTGTTGTACACAGAGGCAGAGGGGAAAACCCCAGTCACCCATCATGTCGCACAGAACTGGATGTGAGCCCCTGTGGCTGAAGCAGCACACAGCAAGCAGCACCCTGCACACCGCTTCAATACCACACAGAAATGTGAGAGATCGTGCAGCTTAATAGGAACAGTGGGTTAATAACGGCTCCAGCAGTAGCGCTTCAGGGGGTGGGTGTGTGTGTGTGTGCGTGTGTGTGTGTGTGTGTGTGTGTGTGTGCGCATGTATATGTAGAGCCACATACTCAGACCCTGTCTTCCAACCATTGATCTGTTTGAAATGCAAAGCTCTGCCACTGACCTACTCCGGCTCAAAGACTGGCTCGTGCATATGCACACACTTAATCACGCACAAACTGGAGAAGTAAAGAAAAAGGGGATAAAAAAAAACCTTCTTCCGATATCTCTAAAAGGAAAGGGTATTTCATTTTTTTCCCCCACTAGGTATTCCAGAGGTTTAGGCAACCTCTCTCAGGTTACAAGAAAGCACATAATAGGATAAAATCCAAATGCAAAGTCCAGAGTGTTCAACTTGAGGATTATCGCTGCTCTTGGTTTCTGGGCTGCTGTGGTTCTGTGAATGAAATGAGCTGTAGGAGCAAAGGAAGCAGCTTTACTCTGTATTCTGTATATCATTTTGAATCGTTAAATTCCTCCAAAAAAACCCTGCATTTGAATATTCAAATAAAAGATTCTGTATGACTAATGGAAGTCATTTTGTTTGAGAGAACCTGTAATGTGTACGTTTTGTGTGTGTGTGTACTGGCATGAGCTCCCCAGACAATTGGCTATGAACAGATCTGATGGCAGATCAATAGCAATCTGGAGATGGTGTGAGCAATGTTAATCTCCTGCTTTTCCATCTGGCAGTGGTTCTGCAAACTATACACACTCAATTCTACCAAAAAGGAGACCCCTTCATGTACATCTAGTTACTGATAAAAGCACGGGTGTATACAGGTAGACAAAAGAACAGGGCATGTTTTTTTTTATTATTATTTATTTAGAGAGCATGTGTGCCTGAATATGTTTCTATGCTTGTATGTGTGAGTGTGAAGTGAACGAAAGGCAGATGTGAGGATGATATCACTGGGTAATCAGGAACGATGGATTGAATAGAGCCTTTCCCCGCCCATTTAACGGAGAGCCATACCTCAGAGTCATACAAACAGAGATGCAGGGGACAGCACTTCATGCTTTTGTTGTCTCCAAGGCAAGGTCACATTTCTATCACCTCACTTCCCTGTATTAGCTCCTCGTCAAATCATGGCTCCATGGATCCACACACACACTTCACTTAAACACAGTCTTTTTCTTCTTCCCCTGTCAATCTCTCTGCAAAGTGTATGAGGAAAGAAAAACAATTTTGCTCCATGTATGTCACATTCACGCACTGCGTGTGTGTGTGTGTGTGTGTGTATGTGTGTGTGTGTGTGTGACCTTTCTCTGTGATGCTGTTCTTCTGGCTCGTCAGCACTAATCTCACCTTATGTCCAGGCAGTGTGAGGACGCTTGTAGCGAGATAACAAAATTCTATACAGCTAACTTTCTCCTTAAGGGTTGTCAGTGCTTGACAGGGTGGGAACGGCTAAGCTCGAGAGTCATTTTCGCCTACTTCCTCTCTTTTAGGTGTGGCTTCCCACCTGTTCATCCGAACAAAGGATGGAAGGAGGAAGCGACAGAAAGCTACCTTTGTGATTATCGAGAGCAGTTGCGCTTTTCAATAAGAAGGCAGCAGGACATACACAAGGAGGTCCTTCTGCCTGAAGAGTGAAGGAGTCAGAGTTTAAAATAATGAATAAATTGAGGCTTGTCCATGGATGTATATAGTCGCATCATTTTTGACGGGTATTTTACCTTTAATATTTAATATATCTAGGACAGCATCCACTGTAAAATGTCCATGTTTCTTTCAAATTACAATGACCGATGTAAATCTGGACCTGTCCACTGCTGCAGTAAATACATAAAGTATAACCCTAACTAAATATAAACATTATGTTAGATAAAATAACGCTCCTAAAGTCTTTACTCTACATCAAAATATTAAATAAACAAATAAACAAACAAATAAATATTGTGTACTTATTGTGCATATTGTGTATAACAATGCAATGAATATTTATCAGAAATAATTGTTGCAAAATATACATTTAATTATTTCACAATTTAATTTTTTTGTTTTATTTATATTAAAATTAAAATTATGTTGCATGTGACATAAAAGATAACAAGACTTCCAATTAATTGCTGCTGAATGGATGCAGGTGATTTGATGTCATTTTTTTTTGTCTATGTAATAATTAAAGTATCATCAGACTCAGATTATCATTGTTTGTTTATTTTACTAATAAAATGCGTTAACTAGAATATATCGTGATACACATAGTATATCGTAGAAATGTCCTCAAATATCGTTATATGATATTTTTGTTATATTGCCCAGCCCTAATTATTTGAAAAAAATATGTCATGAAAAATCCGGTTATTTGAATTAGACATATTTGATGTGTCAACTCTGCAGTTATGGTTTATCTTAATAGAATTTACAGCAGAGGTAACATATTTACCTAAGGTAACCTAGCTGACTGTTTTTTTTTTTTTTTTTTTTTAAAGTACACACTGCCCATCAGCCAAGCAGATTGATTGCCTCACTCAGCTTCTAATATCACTGTTATTAAAAGACATCTTGTTTAGGAATAACTGCAGGAAAAACAAATGTTATATTAAAGTTTTTTTTTTCTCCTTACAGTCTAGCTGCTTCTGTTATTGTTAAAAATCAATGTCTGGAGGATATCAAATTCTAGATATTAGTTTGATGCCCATTTTACCGACCACAAGACCACAAAAACAAATAAAAGAAATTTTATTCTGCCTCAATGGGTTTATTCCATTCTGTGTAATAAACAAGCATTTCCAACTGAGCAGCTGTATCTACAAGCTCTTTTTACAGGATGCTTGCTTGCTTGCTTTCTATCTATCTATCTATCTATCTATCTATCTATCTGTCAATCTATCTATCCACGGTGCCCTCCACTACTATTGGCAGCCTTGGTAAATATGAGCAAAGAAGGCTGTGAAAAATTGTCTTTATTGTTTAACCAAAACCTTTTGTTGAAAAAAGTCACAAAAATACCCCGCTCTCATGGATATCAAACAATTGCAAACAAAACACAGGTTTATCAAAAAAAAAAAATTGTTAAATATAGCTGTACAACAATTATTGGCACCTTTTTAGTCAATACTTCGTGCTACCTCCCTTTGCCAAGATAACAGCTCTGAGTCTTCTCCTATAATGCCTGATGAGGTTGGAGAACACATGGCAAGGGATCTGAGACCATTCCTCCATATAGAATCTCTCCAGATCCTTCAAATTTCAAGGTCCACGCTGGTGGACTCTCCTCTTCAGTTCACCCCACAAGTTTTCTATGGGTTTCAAGTCAGGGGACTGGGATGGCGATGGCAGGACCTTGATTTTGTGGTCAGTAAACCATTTTTGTGTTGATTTTGATGTATGTTTTGGATCATTGTCCTGCTGGAAGATCCAACCACGGCTCATTTTAAGCTTTCTGGCAGAGGCAGTCAGGTTTTCATTTAATATCTGTTGATATCTGATAGAGTCCATGATACCATGTATCCTAACATAATGTGCAGGTCCTCTGGCAGAAAAACAGCCCCAAAATATTAAAGAGCCTCCACCATATTTAACCGTGGGCATGAGGTACTTTTCCATATGACTTTTCCACCTCTCTGTGTGTGCCAAAACCACCTCTGGTGTTTACTGCCAAAAAGCTGTATTTTGGTTTCATCTGACCATAGAACCATAGAAATCAATCGTTGTTGCACACCTATACTTAAAGATTTTTTTTTGATAAACCTGTGTTGTGTTTGCAATTGCTTTATATCCATGAGAGCAGAGTATTTTTGTGAATTTTCATAACAGAACATCAAAAGATTAAACAATAAAGACGTTTTTTTCACAACCTTCTTTTATATTATTTACCAAGAGTGCCAATATTAGTGGAGGACACTGTATCTATCTATCTATCTATCTATCTATCTATCTATCTATCTATCTATCTATCTATCTATCTATTAGTTATCTATTTCTTAGCTGTCGAATATAATCTGAAATATACCAAAGCTGACGCAAGGAAACGCTAAACAGCTTAACTACAGCTTCATTACAGCTTTTGACACTGCTGCATTACTCAGTACACAACTGTCCAACCTGGACAAGGACGTCTAGCATAACGTCATCATAACACTGTAGTATATATAACGACATCGAATTATCCTTAGATGGTGATATATCAGCAGTGCAGAATGGCAGGGTTAAAAAAAATCAACGAAAATCACCATTTTATGGAAAAACTTATTTAGGTAATTGTGCATATAAAGTTCAGAAATATTGAACACATTAAGTTCACACAATCATTGCAATGAATGCAACTGTAACCAAATGTACCAACACTCACAGTTCACTGAAAAATCACCACTCGCATGCTCAGCGATTGTAAAATAGCTGCATCAGGAAGCTCTCTCCTAACCATCAGTCTGCGGACACCTGTACAATGAGGCACTGCAATATCGAAACACTCACTACATCTGGCCCACAGAGCAATAAATAACCTTTCTAAATCTGACCATATGTAACACAACGGAGCACATTTCATCACCGTTGGAGGAAAGAAGAGAAACTGATGGAGAGAACAACAGACAAGAATAGAGAGGATAATAGAAGGATGACGTCAGACACGGCTGCTCCATTGCATAGGTGACACAGCCTGCCATGTAAGGTGCAAAATAATCAGATGTCCATTGCCAAAAAGGTGTTTATAATTTATTTTCTTTTTATTTATTTTGTTGTGCCATACAACCTTTAACACCCACCCCTTTCTCTGAACAAATTAAAAATGACCTGACAGGCAGATAACATGCTTAACAAGGCATGAGTTGTGAGCCACGTGTAGCCTATCAAGAGAGCTTTTTAGCATTGCAATCAGATTATGATGCTAAAAGTGTGATAAGATTTAAAAATAATAGTAATAATTACAGTCAGGTACACAGTTTGCAAAAAGAGTACAGATGTCTCATCCAAACTGTTTGCATCTTGTTCAAACATATTGTTCCCTATTATTAGGTTTATGTTCATAAAGTGCTATTACTATAACGTACCGAACCTAGCCTAACTATACAGCAATTAATATAATGGAATGGATTAATTTGCATATTCACTGACTTGCCATGCTAATTTACATATCAAGGCATGTTACATGAAGAAGGAAGGCTCTCAGAAAACAGACTAGAACAGGGCTTTTTTTTCAGAACAGAAAATGGATAGATTATATTTGGAACAATGGTGATCAGTGATTGGTCAATCGGAAAAATGGAGATTTCTGATTGGTCATTGGGAACTGTGGTGATCAGTGAACGGTCATTGGGGACAATGGTAATCAGTTTTTGGTCATTGGGAACTGTGGTGATCAGTGATTGGTCACTGGGGACAATGGTGATCAGTGAATGGTCATTGTGAACAATGGATATCAGTTGTTGGTCACTGGGAACAATGGCCCACTGCATATGTTCCTTTTGCTGATACTTTTGTTCAAAATGACTTACAATTGAGGCAGGATAAAACTGAGCAGTTGAATGTTAAAGGTCATACCCAAGGACCCAGCTATGGCAGTTTGGCAGTGTAGGGATTTGCACTTCCTGATCTGTAGCTCAAAGCCTTAACCACTGAGTCACCACTTCCCTCATGGTGGCAATGGTAATCAGGGATTAGGCGTTGAGAAACCTGCTGATCAGTGATTGCCCATTCAGCATAATTATGATTGGTGTGAGAAACGACGACAATCCGTGATTTGTCGCTGGGAACACTAGTGATCAGTGATCGGTCGTTGGGGACACTAATGATCAGTGACTGGTCGTTGGGAACACGGGTGATCAGTGATTGGTCGTTGGGAACACGGGTGTTCAGTGATCGGTCGTTGTGAACACTGGTAATCACTGTTTGGTCATTGGGAACATAGGCTTGCCCAACTCATATAACTAGCAGCTGTGATGTGAAATGCGGAGCTGTATTGGATGCAGGACCGTTGCTAACATCTGCCCAAAATATTACTGTAGGGGTCTAAAGGGGAAATAAGGGGGTCTAGAATGTTACACCAAATCTACCAACAAAGTAGCTAAATTGGCACCATTAATCCATCTCTCCATGTCACAACTGAAAACCAAAACTCCGCCCAATACATTCTAGGATACAGGACATGCTCCATGATTTCCAAAACGGTTGCCTTTAAGGAAACTTAAGGAAGCCTACAGGAACTACAAGTGTAAATGCATGTGTTCAGAATCTTATCACAACACAATCTAGACACAAGCCACAGGGTCTTTGTTTTTATCAATATAGACAATCAGAAAAGAGGGTTTAGTCCAAGGTCAGACCTGCCACCAGAATGACACAGTGAGGGATGGAGGGAGTATAAGAAGCCTCCTTGGCAATGGTAATGTCAGGGCCAGAACTCTCATGACCTGTCCACATGCAGCTGTGGTGCTTGAGTGACTATGAAGGCAAGCCAAACGCCTGAGACGGCCAACTGGCCCAAATCACCATAAGAAAATTAATACCTCCATCCATTCATCTTACCAAGCCAGGCCCAGCTAAACACACATTCTTAAATACACAGCCATTCATCAGCCTGTTTGCTATCAACACAATTAATCGGCTAAACAAGTATCATGTGAGCAAACACACACACATGCTATCATAAATATCCTGCAGGAAGAAAGGACCACATCAACCTCCTTTGTCTGTGCATTTTAATTAATTACAACCACAATTCCGAAATAGTTGGGACAGTATGGAAAATGCTAATAAAGAGGAGTGATTTGTAAATGAACTTTGACTTGTATTATATATATATATATATATATATATATATATATATATATATATATATATATATATATATATATATATATATATATATAAACATATAAAGACAAGGGACGCTACGTTTTACCTAATCAACTGTATATATATATATATATATATATATATATATATATATATATATATATATATATATATTTTTTTTTTTTTTTGAAGATAAAGGTTTATTTTGAAATTGCTGCACATAACACGTTCCAAAAAATTTGAGACAAGGGCAATTTTGGACTAATAGCGATGTGACAAGTTGAAATAAGGTGGTGATGTGAAACGGTTGAGGCAATCATCTAAATCATAGTATATAAGGAACCTCCAAAAAAGGCCTTGTCCTTCAAGAGCAAGAGCAAGGATGGGTTGAGGCTCGCCAATCTACCAACAGATGTGTCAGCAAATAATCCAACACTTTGAGAACAATATTCCCCCCTCAAAAATCGGTAGGATTTTGGGAATTTCACCTTCTACAGTGCACAATATAATTAAAAGACTCAAGGAATCCGGTCAAATGTCAGTGCATAAAGGGTAAGGGCAAAAACCACTTCTGAATGCGCGTGACCTCCGATCCCTCAGACGTCACTGTCTTAAAAACTGTCATGAGTCTGTAATGATATCCTGACATGGGCTCGGGAATACTTTGGCAAACCTTTGTCAGTCGACACCATTCGCCGCTGCATCCACAGAGGCAAGTGAAGGCTTTACTATGCGAAGCAGAAGCCATACATCAACACTGTCCAGAAGCGCCACCAACTTCTCTGGACTTGGTCTCATCTTAGATGGACAGTAGCACAGTGGAGTCGTGTTTTGTGGTCTGACGAGTCAACATTTCAAATAGTTTTTGGATAAAACAGCCGTCGTGTTCTCCGGGCCAAAGAGGAAAAGGACCATCCAAGCTGTTCTCAGCATCAGGTCCAAAAGCCAGCATCTGTCATGGTATGGGGGTGTGTCAGTGCCCATGGCATGGGTAACTTGTATATCTGTGAGGGCATCATTAATACAGAAAGATATGTACACATTTTGGATCAACATATGCTGCCATCCAGAGCAGGACAACGCCAAACCACATTCTGTCTGGATTACAAGCACATGGTTGTGTAAGCAGAGCATGCAGGTTCTAGCATGGCCTGCCTGCACTCCTGACCTGTCTCCGATTGACAACAAAGGCCTCATACAGTTGCGCAGCTGAAGAAATGCAGGATATGCAGAAATAATGCAGAAATAATGGATGAATGAAGGAAAATTCTGCCTGCTAAACTTAACCAACTGGTGCCTTCAGCATCCAAGCTCTTAATATGTGTTATTAAAAGAAAAGGTAATGTTGCACAGTATTAAACAATCGACTGTCCCAACTTTTTTTGGACTGTACTGCAATCATCAGATTTGAAATGAGTGTATATTTTCAAAAATAAATTAAATTCACAAAGTAAAACATCAAATAATGTGTTTTCAATAAAGTACAGTGTGAATTGAATATTCAAATGACTCTTTTTTTTTTTTTTTTTTGCATTTTCCGTACTGTCCCAACTTTTTCAGAATGTGGTTTTAAATATTAAATGTACATATGATTTACAAACAATCAGAAGCAAGAGCTTACTTAAGAATATGTGAAATTATTTAACTCTACAGAGTTGTCCTTATTATTCTTTATCATGCTTTATTATTCAGGTGCATAATAACAATGATATTAGAATAACCAATGCTTTAAATCAGTTTTCCTGTGTTACACACACACACACACACCATACACCCAGATGTGATTACGCGTGTGTGCTCTGAATCTGAGAAATTCACTCTGCTGTATCTCAAGGGCATATTAAGCAATGGAGAGCTTAATGGTTTTACTGAGCTAATGACTCAAGTGAGGAGTCACCTCACTTGACCGTGTGCTCCACATGCTAATCAATAGCACATTTACAGAGTCTCCTACCCTTCTTCATTAAACGTGTCAACACCTGCATGTACAGTCACCCCGCTCCACCGGTCGAGCGAAGTTCACAGAGTAAAATTCAGTACAAAAGTATACTGTACATGATATGTCACAATGGCATCTGTAGCTGTATTTGTTTAGTGCTTCAAATGCCAGCATCTATATCTGTACTTAAAAGTGGGTGTGGCCTTAAACTCAGCTACACATGCAGGTGTAAATATATATATATATATATATATATATATATATATATATATATATATATATATATATATATATATATATATAAGTGATTCCTTTTGTTTGTACCTGCCTGCAATATTTTCTCACAAATGTAGTTGGTTTTATTTCTAAAAACGTAAACAATCTAGCAGATCACTACCCTGATCAGTCAGTTACTAAGGATCGCCACATGATCATGTTAAAGCCTCCATACTTTAACATGAACATGTGGCGGTCGTTAGTAACAGCCTCTTAACTGTGATTTGATTCCGTATATTGATGTATTTCCTCCTGAAATAGGAAGTCAGTGTGATGTCATGTTGAACTATTTGAGTACGAGATACATCACACTGCCAAATCTAAACAAACCTGACACCAACTTAGTGAGCTAAGTACATACAGAGAACTGTGAAGAAACAATGGAGAGCTTATTACTTACTCTTACTGATGTAGAAGCTCTGATGGTTTATAAAGATGGAATCATGCTCTCAAGTATTCAGAGGAAGTGACATTCCAGCACCGAACAGCCTCCGTGTCGCTTCCTCAGAGAACGTGAAGCCCAAGAACACCGAAGACATGTATAGATGCGACTACATATAAAGTCCAAATCCAGTTTTTTCTCAATCAAGCAACGATTAGGAAAGTGAACAGTATGCGGGAAGTCGCACAGCAAGCAACACAGATAAAACCATGTTTGCTGCTTACGAGCTAACGAGTCCTACAGAGCACGGAATTGGACTATTAGAAAATAGTGCTAGTTATGAATAATCAAAACCCCTTGTTTGTTTTCCCAGAAGTACAGAGCCCTTACGCAAGCCCTTTAGCTTTTAATGCTTTTGCGTTCACCTTAGAAATTTTGCGTTCTCTTGCACAGTATTTGAAAGAAACATTTTTCATAATAATCTTTCGAGTTCTAGGTTACACTTGCTTTTCGAAGTGTAAATAAAAAGGAAAGAGCAAACGAAAAAAAAAGGAAAAAAAAAAGGGCTGTGCCATGTGCAGTACCGGAAACAAAAACAGTGTCAACATGCGGCAGATTTTGGAATAGTTTTAGCTAGGAAAGGGATTTGTTTGAGTAAACACAGCCATTAAGCTGTTACTCTCCAATTACTAAGTGTCAAATTAAAATGACAGTCCTGGCTAAAACATTGCCTGTGACTAGAAGGGGGCTTATGTGACCAGACATGAAATTAGAATGATGACAGGCTTCACAAAGCCTTATTGTGTGGAGAAACTAAAAGCAAGAGTGAGCGGGGAAATTTGAGCCAATACACTCACGGCAGAGCAGAGAACTGAGGGGTGTGTATATGTTTAAATCTGTATGACAGAGCTGACTGAGCTTTCCTCCCAGATTGGCCTTTTTTAACTAACAAAAACCTTTACGTGAAAAAAAAAAAAAAGTTTTGTTTGTCTATATGTGTGTGCCTTCTTTTCTCTCTCTTTCTCTGCAAGACAAGAATGATTTACAACATGACTCCAGGTCCACACCTACTAAAAGACACAGGGAGCTGAATCCAATCTTCCTCTGACCTTGGACCTCAAGGAGAGACAGAGAGTGACAAAAAGATGGAAGTGCTACAGGCTGAAGAGTAAGGAGAACAAAGCAAAAGTGCATCTGCCTCTTCTGGCATCCAAGAAAAAAAAAAGATCAGGGTATACAGGTGCAATGTACTTCACCGACTCAGATATTTTCATTCTGTGTTCAATAAGTTGCAACAACAGCAACCATAACAGCAAATAGTGGCAGGAAATGAACACTGGGCCAGCTTGGTATGAGAATGGCCAAGTGAGTGAGGGAAAAAGTCATATGTTTATGCATGGAGGGTTCAGTGCGTGAGTCAGGAAGAGATAGACTCGTAAACACGTTCAGTGTTATCATTTGCGACCCAGTCTGGAACTCTCAGCCCTTGAAAAAAGAACGAAAAAAAGATTGTGTGTGAGAGCGAGCGAGCGAGTGTATGTGTGTATGAGTGTAAGTGTGTGAGGAGCTGCGGAGGCAGCGCCGCGCTGAGATCCAAATGAAGTGGGCGCCCACATCACACAGAGTTTTATTACCATCTGCTCATACACATGCTTATTAGCTTAGCCATGACATGCACGTCCCCCTGCAAAAAGGAGCACAAAAGAAACACACCTACTCAAGCTTATGTCCTGGAAACCTGTACACGCTAATCGTACAGCCAAACTGCAGGTCAAACTGCAATGACTCATAAGAGGAATCAAAGCATACAATACTGGAAATATGAACTGTGGATTAAAATTATTAAGAGCTATAGAGCATAGAGTGGTTAAAAGCACATCTGTTTGCATGTGGATGTGGATGCTGTGCTTACAGGGTCCAGTAGGGGGGGCTGGTGTCTGGCTAAAGGCAAGCAGGAAAAGCCACGGACGAATACCAGAGGCCACAGGTAAAGAAAAACGACAGGGTCAGAAGAAGAAGAAGAAGAAGAAGAAGAAGAAGAAAAAAGAAAACACATCAAGACCTAACAGTGTTTTGATATGCCACATGCGGTATGACTGAGTGTGTGTCACTCAAAATCAGCATGAAATTTATATAATACATATATCGGGGACACATTTCATTACATTTTGAGAGGAATGATTGATTTGCAGCAACCCCGCATGTAAAAGCTGTGCAAAAGAAGAAAAAACAAGCAGAGCTGTTCTGTTTAGTTTTTAGTTTTTTTCTTTTTAAAGTCACCTGATCGTAACCCAATCAAGCCGATCTTGAAAGGAGTCTGATTAAACAGTTTAAAGAAAGGCATGCTTCAGAACAGGAATGACAGACCATAAATGAGTAATTAAAATAAAGAAATAAATAAATCAACAAATATATCACTGTGCAGGCTCTGAAATAAAGTATTCTATCCTTTAGAGAGCTGCAAAGTATTTTCTGCTTAAATAATTTCTCAATAATATTCAAAAACAAGTAGCACGACAGCCATCTCCAACTTCTGAGCTCTCAGATTCTTATTCAATGATTACTAAATATTCAGCAAATACAGTAAAATGAATGTAGTAGTTACATGAAAGTAGTTACATGATGGAAAGAATGTCTGGACTAGAGAGCTCTGCAGCCCTATTTCCTCGCTCACGTGTGGGCAAAGTGTGAGAACACGAGTGTATGAGTTATCAGCGCGTGTATGATCCTGGTCATTCTCCAGCATTAAGAACCAATAAGAAATGATACAGGTATCAAGTCATCTGAAGATGAGCTATGAGACTTCTAGACAGAAGAATCCTAGACAGCGCACTCATGTGAAAAGACTAGATTTTAAACCTGATTGTTTTACTGAAAATAAAGATGGTTTGCTTTAGATCAGAGTTATCAAACTCATCACAAACAATCAAACAAACAAACAAACAAATAAATAAATGAAATCTGTCTGGCAGTCTAATAGCAAATCAACACCTCCGCTTAAATGTTTTCTTTTATTGGCATTTATCTGAAAGATGTTTATTAAAAAAAAAAAAAAAACAACAACAACATAATAAAACCTGTTATTGCATAATTAATCACCATCATTGCTGTAACTGGCATCACATGTTTAACTCGCTAATGAATAATTACATCACTAGCACAAAGTTTTCAGTAGTTGATTTTATTTATTTTTATATTTCAAGTAAAATTTAATATTTAAATATTTAAAGTACAATCCACAAACGATTTCTGTATAGAGAGCATGGATTGTAAATGTATTTAGTGGGCTGGATTGGAACCGTTATCTCCGTTATCCTTGCTGTGGACTGTATGTTTGACGCCCATGCTTTAGAGTGTTGACCTACTGCAAATTTGGCAAAAATAAATAAATAAATAAATATATAAATAAATAAGTTTATTAAAAAGTGTATGTTGTGTGTGTGTGTGTGTGTGTGTGTGTAACAGTGTTGTGTCACTGTGATCTGATCCATAATGACAAACAATTTGACCATAAAGAAGAAGCAGCATTTACATTCTGGACCCTGTCAATGGAATTTGTGCTGCTTCTTCTTCTTCTTCTTTTTCTGTTTCTTGTTCTTGTTCTTTACTTCTGCTCTGCACTAATGAGATGCTAATTAGCCGCCCTGGGCTGCAGGGTTAATGGAATCCATATTTCCAATTAAAATCTCACCCCTTCCCTCTCACACAGGAGAGAACAACAGTGTCCCCATTGCCATAAACAGACCCTTGATCATTGAAGTAAACAGACCCAATTAATTGTCTCTCCATCTCGGATTCCATCATGCTCTCATTCTCTCGCTCTGTCTGAACGTGCGAGATTCATTGTGTATCGTGGAGTCGCGCAGAAATGTGATCAAATGAGCTGGCATCTGAGTCACTGACTCGAGCACAGAGGCCCACTTATCAGCAACACGACCAAAGCCCATTAAAGAGACAGAGTGAGAGAAGCGCAGGAAGAGAGTCTAATCCTTAAAAGTATCAGTTCCAGCTGTGTTACACAGATCCTGTGCGCTCTAATTTTGGATCACAGCGGCTTCAAATAGCACCGGTCCCATCAGGCCGACTTGCAGCAGCTTTCTGATAGTGGACGGCGAATTGCATTGCATGCTTTTGCTGAGATCAGCTGCTAGAAGGTCCCATGATGCTCCACCATCAACTCGCCAAGTCGTGTTTACTTTTATTCTGCCCACCTAATCTGCACATTGCTACATCAAAATGGGAGTTTGAGCTCCTCTGTAACTTCTTTTACCTCTCATACATACAAAAAAATAAAGATGGGCGATGAATTAAAGGCGATGGACCACCATGAGCTGCCAGGATTGATTTGAACTGTACTGTAGTGATGAACACCGTTCCTCAAAAAGATTTTCCAGCTGATGATTTGATGATCGTACTGAAGGAAACGTCACTATTCAACAGGCTTGCGAACACCACAGCATATGATTCACATCAATCTCATTCTCAGGAAACAATTCGGTAAGCCCTCGCGTTCTTCTGTCATCCCGGATGAGACCACTCCTATCAGTATAGGAAATGGTAAGTGAAATAAAAGTGATAAGAACAACGTTGTATTGATTTGTAGCGATGCTTCAACTCTCGCTCTCACCACCTACTCACTGTAGGGGTTCTCTTGGCATGCAGCATGTGTTTGCCACTCGGACGGACTCTAATATCTGAGAGTCCGATCCCGTCCTGATCACGTTCTCACCTGAAGAACGTCTCACAAGCATTTCCGATCAACGTTCCGACTCGATTTACTGTCATTCCCGCAAATCTGACTGCACTTTAGTTACTGTTCCTACTGAAAATCAGCAAGCCTTTGAGACTAAAACTCCTGTCCTGATAATGAACCCTCTTTCAAAGTCGCTTATATATTTTCCTTTTGCCGTCTTGAGCAAAAGTTGACATCAGCTGGGCCTGCTCAGCATTTCTATACATGCCACAGAATGGCAGGATGCTACGTGCTTAACTGTGTATCCGCACGCGTCAATCATTTATTCAGTTATCAATAATAATAATAATAATAATAATAATACCAACAACAACAACAAAAAAGAAGGAATACAAAATGGATTAAAAAAAACAAACAAAACAAGGCCACCCAGAACTTCAGTCCGTAATTGCCACCATGAGAACATGTGGCCACAGCAGATTGGATCATGCCAATCACATGCCATCTGTGTTGTCAATGTGCTGCAGACACCCCTTGCTGTTCTCTGATTCTGCTCCACTTACACACTTAGACACTCGCATACTCCTCCTCTACCCGCAGTCAGGCTCACAGGCTTCATTCTCTCAGCGTTATTCTAAATTCAGAGTTTCTCACTTGAACAATCCCTTTCCCAAGTGCGTACATTTCTAAACAAAGCATCACCATCACTCACGCATTCTTTAATTATTCATCATTCTGAAGCCTCAGACAGAACAAGCACTTTGTTTCTCCAATGGAATGCAAATCGTATAAATATTGGCAATTTGGCCAATTTACTCTGGAAGGCGAATTAAACTAAACTGCGGGCTTGTAAATACTTAAATGCACACACACACGAACAGGAATATTCATATGTAGGTGTGCACGCGCACACTCACACAAACATAAACGAATCAGTGATTAAGAGAAGACATTTGGAATTGGTGACATGTCTGGAGGATGTCTGTGTCACTCATCGTAATCACCATTATCTCACGTCTCTGCCTCAAATGCCAGAGCTTTTTTTGCGTGACCTTCAAGCGGCATGCAAACACATTTACATGAGAAGAGTGTTGCACAGCTTGGCGCTGATGGATTCGAGATATTGTCAGATGTAATTCCATAGTTAAACCTTAAACTAGCTCAATAAGCCTGGGCTGATTAGTGTAATTTCATGCACTTTAGATGCTACTGTCCCAGCGTCTGAGACATGCATTTTCAGCCACGCGCATGCAGATAGTTGTGGTGACTCTCCACACTCTCTCTACAGGGTCTTACCTGTCTCCTGTGGCAGCATTTTAGCCCTGATGCCAATGCTGCCTGTGTGATGCATGGCTCCGTACATGCAATCTTCTTTTCCTCTCCTCTCTGTCTGTCCTCTCCACAGAAGACAGCGGCACAGCAGTGGACAGCGGCAGCAAACACGTGATAATGAGCCTCAACGTTCAACAGTGAGCAGCAGTCCTGCTCTCTCAACTTCTCTCTCTCTCTCTCTTTCTCACACACACATAGAGAATGCACACACTCTTTTGTCTTCCCCAGACACGCGATGTATGAGTGCTTCTCTGTAGTAGTCCACCGATTAAGAGGTTGCGCAGGGCTAGAGATGCAGATGAAAGGTGGGGAAGAGGAGGGAGGGATGGACTTGAAAGAAAAGGGAAAAAAAGGAGAGGGGAGTAAAAAAAAAAAAAAAAAAAAAAGAAGAGTGCCGGCTCCTTTCAGCCTCTATAAGGCTGAAAGCGGGGAGGAGAGCAGAGACGAGTTCTCAGAGCTGTGGATGCACATGGCTGTGCCTACGAGCACTGCCTGAGCCACAAGAATTATACAGGCTCTCCGCTGAGTGAGAGAGAGAAAGCGAGCAAAGGAGGGGTGAGTGAGAGAGTGGGAGTGTGAGGAGAGCAAAAGGGAGGAGGGTGACAGGGAGGCTGAGAGAGCAATAGAGAGAGAGAGAACGAAAGAGAGAATAAAAGAGAAAGAGGGGTAAAATCAACGAAAATGTGACAAAACGATCATCAAAGGCAAAGGGACGAGGGGAATGAGAGAGAATCTGAGACATAAAACAAGTGCTACTTTGTCGTGGTTAAAATACAGAGGTGCACTGCTAACAGGAAAATCAAGCAGAGATTAAAAGCAGAATTTTACCATTAACAAAAAAAACCCCCGGCGCACGTCGGTACACGTATCTGCTCAACGCTTACAGCATAAATAACAAAATGTATTGGTTAAACTGAAATTTAACTGCAATTTGCAGAAATGTTTGTATTTCTAATCAACCGACTGAGTGTAGAAGTGTATATTATAAAAATGAATTAATATAAGTGCATATCCATTCTAATATTTGTAGACATTTTCATTACAGTATAAAAAAAATGCTTTTTGCACATTTATTATTGATATGAAAGGAAAATATGAAGCAAATCAAACAACTTGTCTGCCTAAAGAGACAGACAAAATACTCATTTTTTACATTTAAAATAATGATTCTTTTTAAAAAGAAGAAAAGTATTCCAGCCTACATAAAATATTAAATCCTACTCTATTCTTTTATTATTGAACAACCATGAAAGCATGTAATCTGTTACAGGAATTCAAAATACGTCTTTATTATTATTATTTTAATAATAAAAGAGAGCCAATACATTCCACCTGTATGCAGTGTAACAATCGGTCACATCCTAATGATGTGCTCAGGGTCTAAGGATGACATCTATCATATCTACAGCATATTATACTGCCGTATCGCCCGGTCCTATAAACACAACAGAAGTACAAACTGCAATAAATCCATAGCTAGAACTGCTGAGGGTAGATTTATTTACCTCATTTGGTGTCAACTTACCTTTAACAGCCTAATGCGGCACAAAACATTTAAACTAAATTCGACAAATGACTGGATATACAGCTTCGACCACACAAATCCCCACGATGCAAATAAAATGAAAAACAGAGCCAAGATGATCCGTAGGAAAAGAATAAGGCTTGCTCTCGATTTAAAGCTTTGCTGTGAGGTGAAAACTAGACTGCTGAAGCTTCTGAACCGAGCTCGGGCTGTCCAACAGAGGGCAGGCAATCTGATCAGTCAGAGACTGATGGCATCCCAGTCCAGCTCTACTCAGCTCAGCACTAGTCTGCTTCCTGTCTCAGCAGGAGCCAGACCACACACAGACAAAATCAGACACATAGACTGCATTCTTCAAACCTCTGTAGAGCCATCTGACCAGAAGCTCCTATTCCCTTTTCATTGATGGATAGCTGATTTCATGTCAGTCTCCGTTTAACTGATTCCAGTGATAACAAACATTGAAATCCTTATAACCACCTTTTAGATTGTACTCTATGTGAACCACAATTCCTAGACAGATATAAAAATAACTCCCAGTGCCAGTCCCAGATTCCCAATGGCAGCCAGAGGAGAATTGGTGATTAGTCTTGGTTCCTACCAAAGTTTTTTCCTCCCAGCTCCCAGGGAGCTTTTGCTTGCCACCCTTGGCTTGCTCGCCGAGGGTTAACGCTCTGATGCATAGAAAGCCACTTTATTTATTTTTTTTAAAAGTGCTACAAAAGTCTATTCTATGAAGGGGTATGCTGTTAATAATCTGCATTACCACTCAGAAGTGCAATATTTTTCAATTAAATGTGCTGTAGTGTTTTATTTCTCTAAAACAATAGCACTTTTTATCAAGACTTGACTGTTATTTTGAATTTAGAAATAAACGCCATTGTTTTCTTTTCTCTTTTTTTGTCATGTCATGCTCTTTAGCTGTTTACAGCTACAATTAATGTTGTGGAACCTCCTGTGAAGCAGGCTAATTCTTGTTATCACTCACATTAGAGCAGCTGTAAATAGCTGTTCCCTCACCAGCCTCTCTTTTTCCTGTCTCTGGATGTTAATACAAGGAAGAAAAAAAAAATACATAGCTTGTCATGTTAACGAAAAACCACAAAGTCATCTGTCCTAGAGTCCAATTCCTTTCAATTCAATTTGATCTGTGTAGCACTTTTAACAACAGACATTGTCACAAAGCAGCGTTCCAACGATCCAGATATAACATTTTTTTTTTTTTTTAATTTTTTATTTAAATTTATCTATAATGAGAAAGGCAGAGATGGCAGGGAAAAACTCCCTGAAGTAGCAAGAGGAAGAAACTTTAAGAGGAACCAGACTCTAAAGCAAACCCATCCTCATCTGGTGACAGTGGAAAGTGGAGTGTTAGTCTCCTGTGGTGGGACATTTACTGACCGTTACAAAGTGCCAACACTCGAGAGTCTTTCCACAAGCTTAAGCACATGAAATTACAGAAAGCTTCAAAATATCAATGATTTTATGTTTTAAAAAAATCTATTCATTATTACCATTAGATTATGTAGATTGTCCACTATATACAGTAAGTCCTTGTGAACGAGCTGTTACTATAGAAACGATGCTGTATTATAATCACCACATTAATATGAACATATTTGAATTACAGCCGGCACTCATGTCAGAACTGCTGTTACAGAAAATCAATCAAAACCTTCTGACCAATCAGATTCGAGAATTCAACAGTGCTGCGGTATAAATTTGATTGATGCGGCCAGTCAGAGTAAAAGGTTGCTCAAGTTTGGGAAATAACATGGGTCAGTTCCATTTAAATCTGGATATACGAACAAATGTAAACACTCCACATTGACTCTGAGGCATGACGAGTGAGCTCCACACATACCGACTGTAGTGCATTCAGCTGGAGTATTGTGCAGTCTCCCGTGCCCTTGGCCTTTCACACATGCATCACACTGATCATTAATGTGTAAAATAATACGCAAATTACAGGAATGGCCACTGTGGCTTTAATTTCATGATTCTTATTATAAGGGATATTAGCATTTCTATTATAACATGTTGTCCACCCACTCTTGTAATGATTCAGTAAAAAAGACACACACACACACACACACACACACACACACACACACACACACACACTGTACATACTGTACACAGGACAGGACTACCAACTGAAACGTATTTCCCTGGCTGAGTATAGCTCCAGCTTCACACCGTTGAAAAGCAAGGAGGGAGATTTCTGGAGCTCTCTGGGCTCTCTCTAATCAGCATAGTCTAAGTCTGGCTGGAGCATAAGAGGCTCTCATTACAGGCTGCGGCAAGCACACAAGCAGAGCAGACAGCAAATCTCCTGCATAGACACACCAGTGCAAACCACAGCACCACAGTCTGAAGTCAGGGCAGACCACAGCACAACTACACAATTCTCCATTCACCACTTATTATTCAAAACAAATTTTACATGCAGACATACAAGACATCCATCCATTGTCTGTACCGCTTATCCTGCACAGGGTCAGTGGGGAGCCTGGAGCCTATCCCCGGGAACTCGGGGCATGAGGTCGGGGAAACACTGGTCAGGTGTGCAAACCCACACACACATTCACACACTATGGACAATTTGGAAATGCCAATCAGCCTACAGTGCATGTCTTTGGACTGGAGGAGGAAACTGGGGTACCTGGAGGAAACCCCTGAATCACAGGGAGAACATGAAAACTCGGCACACACAGGGTGGAGGCAGGAATTCGAAGCCCCAATAATGGAGGTGCAAGGCAAATGTACTAACCACTAAGCCAGCGTGCCCCCCTCCATACTGCATATATTTAAAAAGAAGATATACATGCAGTATTATTGAGAAAACATGCCTAATTGTAAGGGCTGTCAGGCATTGGATGGCATCAGACGTTGGTGGTTACCCATCACCTGTAGTTGTTTGGTGTTTCATGCACAAATGGCACTAATCAATCCTTTAAAGCCCCCACTAACACTGATTGAGTATGCAGAATTGGCATTGATGTCTAGCAAATCTATTACAGCTACTGCTTAGCACATTTTTGGCTGAGCACACTTTTGAATTTGAGAAAATGCTAGCAAGGTTAATTTGTCCCAAAGAGCATATACACACGAAAAATAGCAAAATATTTCCCCATATTATTTAGTACAGTAGTTTGAGAAGCTGGCTTTGTTATTATTTGTTGACAACTAATACACACAAATGCTACCTGCTTAAATGGTAAGTTAGTTCTACTCATGCATGCGCCTCTATGATCTTCACTGGTCAAACTGCTTATTACAGAAGATGAAAGGCAATGGGAGACCATCATCAGTCAGTCTAGTAGGTCAATCAACATGGTACGTCTTGACACTTAGACCTAGACTTCAGAGTTAGCATATTGATAACTAATAATTAATCAACGAAAATTTTGAATATCTGTGAATGCTGCACATGCACAGACCAACACACACAGTATGAGAGAAGCTGCTGATGTATTTTCAAAAAAAGGATGTAGAATATAAAACTGAACTAAAGCAGTATAATGATCTCAGTACACCTCCACACACCACTACCACCAGATCTCTTTTAAAGTACTTTTTTTTTTTTCAACTTCTCCTTTTGGCCTCTTTCTTTCAGTCACCTTTTCATTGTCCTCTCTCTCTCTCTCTCTCTCTCTCTCTCTCTCTCTCGCCAGGAGAACAGTGGAATGAGGCAGTGGGGGAATAAGATGTGTGATGGGGGGGACCCATGAGGTGAGCATGGCGATTTGTCTTCCAGTGAAGGCTTAAGAAAAGACTAGTTAACCTTTACTGCAAAGACCTCAGGGAGAATTCAGGCTAGAAGGGAAAAAAAAAACAACCAAGAAAAACATCTGTAGATTAATGGATGGCCAGCAGTGCTCTGAGACTCATGTGCAAAGTGCTGCAATAGACACTTTTGACATCTGGGTCACATGCACATACCAACAAGGACAAGGTGACTCAATATATATAGTCTTGTATCATGATAAATAAATGGAATAAAGAAAAAGACTATCCTATACTGCAAAAGAGCTTGATCAGTCATTTATCAAGTTGTCAATTTTATGCACCGTGCCTGACAGCACCCAGTTGAAGACTTACTTGAAATGCATTGTGATTGTGCGGGCTATAGTTCTGAGGATGAGTCTCCTTTCCTGTATATGGATTGTCACTGGACTGCCCTGTGATTGGCTAATCGCTATGCAGTGGCAGCTGCTGCTATCATTCACCTCAACCAAACCGGAACATGTCAATCAAGAGATTATCCCTGCAGCCAATCAAGCGCCTGCAGTGCTGTGGAGTTTGCAGCTTCTGTGAGTGACAAAGCCATTCATCTAGGTGTGCATTACACGATTTTAATGCAAAGTGTGGACACAAAGAACCGTGGATATATAAACTCGGTAAAAAAAGAAATGTCTCTTTTTCAGGAGACTGTATGTTAAAGATAATTTTGTCAAATCCAAATAAGCTTTACAGATCTTTATTGGAAAGGGGTTAAATAATGTTTTTCATGCTTGTTCAATGAACCATAAACAATTATTGCACTTGCACCTGTGGAACAGTCCTTAAGACACTAACAGTTTACAGGCGGTAGGCAATTAAGGTCACAGTTACAATAACTTAGGACACTAAAGAGACCTTTCTACTGACTCTGAAACACACCAGAAGAAAGATGCGTAGGGTTCCTGCTCACCTGCGTGAACATGTCATATACCTACTGCAGGGAGGCATGAGGACCGCAGATGCGTCCAGAGTAATAAACTGTAATGTCTGTAATGTAAGACGTCTAAGTCAGTGCTCCAGGGAGACAGGAAGGACAGCTGATCGTCCTTACAGTGGAAAATTACGTGTAACCGTGTATCCCCACCCGACGTGATCAAGAACTTGAAAATGCCTTGGTGGAAGAGTGGAGTAACATCTCACAGCAAGAACTGATAAATCTGGTACAGTCCATGAGGATGAGATGCATTGTAGTACTTAAAGCAGCTGGAGGACAACACATACTGACTGTTACTTTTAATATTGACCCCTCCTTTGTTCAGGGACTCATTATTCCATTTCTGTTTGTCAAATGTCTGTGAAACTCGTTTAATTTATGTCTCAGGTGTTGAATATTATATTAATACAAATATTTACACATGTTAAGAAATTTGCTGGAAATAAAAGCAGTAAAAGCATTCTTTTTTGATATATAAAATCAAATAGCAAGAGAGAAGGTGTGTATTCACAGTACAGAGTGTGTTCAATTGGATGAAGCATAAACAGACTGGATGGATAAGGTTATGACAGGCCAAAGTTGGGGAGAAGTGTCTGGTTTTAACAAGGAATGGGAAAGAAACACTTGGGAAGGAACTCTCATAGCTACCTTTGATTCCTGCTCACTATTATCCCTCACTTCTTGTTCTCTTTTGTCTTTGTCTTGTAGACACAATCTGTATGGCTCTCCTTCACACTCCTTATACTCTCCAGAGAAAGCTGTAATAAGGGAGGAAAAGCAAAGAAAGTGAAAGAGATACTGAGATACAGAATGGGGGTCTGAAGGAGGTATCAGGGGGTTCGAGCTTGGCCCTATCTCTGTGGTTCTGATTACAGAGGAGTTGGCCAGGCCTATGCAGACTCGCTGGAGCTTAAAGCAGGACTGTCTTGAAGAAATATTTGAATACTTACTAAAAAGACAGACAATGTAACTCTGAAAATATAAATGAACAAGGCTGGAAACGAATCACATGGTTCCTCTGCAACATCACTGCTTGTCTGTAGAACTTCACATTTAATAACAAATGACTAACGAACAAATGAACATTACATATGCACATATATGAACACACACTCATTATCCCACTCCATTTCCATCTCTCTCTCACACACACACACACACAACCTATCATCCACAACCTCTATCCAGTGAATGATTAATCACCTCATGCTAATGAGTTATTTACTAATTAGGGTCTGACGTGCAAGGGGAAGAGGAGAGCAGCCCTGGTGTGTTGACATGGCTGTCTGTGATGCTTAGCGTACACTCAGCCCAACTGTTCAGCGATTAGGAGCGTGTGTACATGTGTGTTAACGTGTCGCATGTTCATGTGTGGGAAGGTCTCCTTTTAAAACCCTCCATCCTCCTGTTCCGATAATAAAAAGCAGCACTAGTATTTAGCATCTGCTCATGATGGACATATGCTGAGATAAAGCCAGAGCGCTAGCTCTTTTATTGCAGCAGCTCTCTTGTATGCTAATATTTGGCATTTAATGTGGGGAGATGAGAGACAGCTGAATATGGGAATATAGCTGTCAATCAAGTGTGGCTGCAGTCGTGGCAGAGAAAACAGATTCGTCAGTTGAGCCAGTTGAGAACTCTGACGCACTGAAAGCATTAAAGCCGAGCTGGCCTCTCAACCCACAATCATAATGGCTCTCATACAGGTGCCATGCAACAGGTCAGAATCAATCTCCCACCTTCTATTTCTTGACACAAAGGCAGCCAGGATATGTGTGTGTGTGTGTGTGTGTGTGTGTGTGTGTGTGTGTGTATGTGTGCCATTCAAGCTCTCAAACTTGGGAGGTTCTCAGTACCATGGACAGCGCCAGTGACTGTCTCATCAGGACTCTGATAAAGGAGAGAAGACTGCTCTCTCTATCTTTCTCTCTTTCATCAACAGGTGCTTCTAACTGTGGTTGGTTTTACCGGAATCCAACAGTCGATGGAAGTGCAAGCTGCCTCTCAGTTTGCTTAATGCCTTATTGTTCATATTGTCTTACGTTCTGTGTGTACATGCCAAAGTAAATTTGTCTGAGTGCACACAAAACAAATGAATGACAGAATGACAATTAGTCCTGACAGAAACTGAGGAATGCAACATGGAAGGATAATACTAAAGAGAGAAATGCCTTTGTGAAACAGTAGCATGGCTACATGTCAGGTGATTTTTTTTCTGGTCTGGAGTATCACTCAGACATGAGCTGTGTGATCCAAAGCGCCTTGAGGGAGCATGGCCCACAGGTGTGTGTCTGTGCCTGTCACTGAGCCATCTCCCTATGCCTCAGGCCTAAAATCTGCCCCTCATGCATCTGGAGCTAGGAGGAAGGCACCAGACTCCATGCTCCCCTCAGAGAAACCGTAGCCACCCACGGCCACCTGGGATCTGTCAAGCTCCGCTCCAAACATGCGTGCACCTGCAGACCGAGATCTTTCAGAATGATCGGTGTGTGCGCAAGGGTGAGTCGCAGAGCATTTTCCTCAATGTCAGTGTCACACAGATGTGTGAGGAGAGTGAGTGGGAATGCGGCTTGATGTTATTAGATTAGCTGGAGCAAAATGAAGACTTGGGTGATTAGGTTACTACTCATAAATGACCCAGCAAATCCAATCTGCACTGATCTTTCACATTCAGTCACAGAACAGATGTAAAGTCTGCACGATTCGAGCATACAGGGAATGTGAGGTGTAAGGAGCAGATCCAGATGCTGGGCTGACGACGATATATACTAATATTGGCACCCTTGGTAAATATGAGCAAAGAAGACTGTGACTTTATTTTTTAACGTTTGGCTAAAACAAATCACAAGAATACTCTGCTTTCATGGATATAAAAACAATTGCAAACACAACACAGGTTTATCCAAAATAAATATCTTTGTTGAATATAGATGTGCAACAATTATTGGCACCCTTTTAGTCAATACTTTGTGCTACCTCCATTTGCCAAGATAACAGCTCTTAAGATAACAGAGTCTTCTCCTATAATGCCTGATGAGGTTGGAGAATACATGGCAAGGGATTCTTCAATAGCATTTGGGAGGTGTCCTTATCCAGAGAGACTTACAAAAGTGCTTTGTTGAAAAAAGAAAAAAAAAACACACTTGTGCTAGTATAAATAATTGAATGTAACAATGCTATTAAACTAAAGCCTACACACTCTTAGAGAGAAGTACGTGTTACTACACCAGATGCAGATCTGAAGACAGATATGATAAAAACAAACATCTGATGCAACAAATCTTGCATTTTCCATATCTCCTCCCATTACAAAGCAAGCTAGCCAAACAGCATAGCTTTTATCACATCAAAGGTCTTGCACTATCCTCCTGTCTTGCAAAGTGCTTCACTCATAAATAGGAAGGACATTGGTCATGGAGGTTATTGAACTCACTCTGGAGTCACAGGATGCAGTTCTTAATGCGCTTACATAAAGATATTGTGCGCCTCTCAAGGACAATAACGTCCCTGCCATTTTGCAATACATTTAGAATTAAATGGAAAACTTACTCACACATGTTCTCTCTCTCTCTCTCTCTCTCTCTCTCTCTCTCTCTCTCTCTCTCACACACACACACACACACACACACACACACACACACACACACAACAGTAACATATTTAACATACGGTAACATATTTTGGCACATTATGATAAGCAGTTGTTAGTCACATCCGCCCTGCGGTTCACGCATGTCACAGCTGTTAAAGTCTGTCATTTTACCATATGCACATGACACTGATATGACCTGAGTCTCACACATGAGCTTTAACACTAGTGACTCATCCTGTCATATGCGTTTATCAAAAAGTACTGGTAATGTGTACACAACAGATTGAGCAGTGATACTGAAACACATTATACACATGTTTTGTAAATGCAGAGGAAAGAGAGGTAAGAGAAAGGTGACTCTTAGTGAGCCAGGGGGAGACAGAACACTACAATAAACAGCAGCACATACAGGGACATATTTATCAAGGGTAGTGCTAATTACTGTACAGACTATTTAACAACCAATTGCTGTGGTGGTGCTGGCTCATGTAATGGGTGATCTAAGGACTTGAATGGAAATGAACACACGTGCATTTCAAGAGTTTCAAACATCGGAAAGGGGGTAAATGTGTTCTCTTTTAAAGAGAACTTAACGTTGCATGAGCTTCACACTGTGGGAAATGCCCTCGCGCTTGTCCGTTATCTAAAGTCTGTGTAAAATATCTATTCTCAGGGAACAAGGTTACATACATAACCCAGACAATCTCGGTGACGTTGACTGTAGCACTATTGTTGGTGACAGACTGACAAGTTTGAATGTTTCAGAAGCTGCTGATCTCCAGGGATTTTCATGCATAACAGTCTCTAGAATTTACATAGAATTATGCGGCAAATAAATAATAATAATAACAAAAACACATCAGTGAGCAGCAGTTCTGCAAGCAGAAATGGCTTGTTGATGAGATAGTTCAGAGGAGAATGGCTAGACTGGTTTGAGCTAAAGTAACTCAAATAGGAAGTCTACAGTACAGTAACTCAAATAGGAAGTCTACAGTCTACAGTACAGTAACTCAAATAGGAAGTCTACAGTTTACAGTACATTAACTCAAATAGCAGCACATATATGCTGTTGTTGTCGAGTTAAACTGCAGCCTAATAATATAAAACATAACATAATGGAAATAAAAATAAGGTTATTCGTCCATAATGTGAGCCTTGTGCCTGCTTCCAAGGGGTTAGATGGTTATAGTGTGGTGTTTTGTGGTTCTGTGAGTGACAAGTGTGTTTTGTTTTTGTTAATCCAATATTTTACAAAGTCATATTTTGGTGTCCGTTTAAGCTGAAACCCCCCAAACTCTTACACGTATGTGAATGAAGAAAGATGGGATCAACTGTGATGTCAATAAAGTCCTTAATTCTCATTTTATGCTTTTAGATCCAATTGTGTGCCTGTAAGGCAGTTGGCCATTGGAAACCCCTACCAAGATAGAAACACTTTTAGTGGCTGTGTGAGTGTGAGGTTTTTACTTTAATGTTGATCTCTAAAGAACAGATCACTGAAGCAACAAAAGACCTGAACCAAGCCCAAAATGTTTGGGAATAGGGTAAGTTACATATATATTTAAACATTTTCTATATCTTCTTAGCAGAAACAAGTCAACTATACATATCTGCAATATGAGGATATTGGAGGAACCTGGCAACCATGATCCCAGAGCTTATATATAAATCACTATTCAGTTTCTGCCTTACTCGGCTCCAAATTAAACCACTTTTTTTTTCTTTTAAGAATATTTCTGTACAAAGAAAAGAAATATGCTTTCATATATTATGACGCCACTCCATACAACTTATGCAAACTGTGCACTGTTCACAGAGCTGCAGACCTCTGCTTTAAAAAATTGTACTTTCATTGCGCAAGTTTTGGTAAATGACCGTTGTGCCATGTTATTAAAAGAAAATATTCTCCGAATATTAGGCACTATAATGAAATTTAAGCATCAATCTAATTTTGAGAGCAGCAGCGTAACTGCATCCCAGCTTTATAGTACAGTAGATCCTGATCACGTGTCCCAAGAACTTTTCTGATCTTTCAGAAATTTAAGAAATGCAAAAGCTAAGGTAAAGCTGATACAATATTATTAGAGGGCTACTCTTGTTAACTGTAGCATAAACAACAGATTATTGATTTAGGAAAGTTGTTTGAAACATAGTTAGCTTGAAGTACATGCCCATCTTCAGCTTGAATCTGAATACAAAAGCAGATATGAATATTTTGTGCACTACACAGACAATGGTATAAATATAGACCATTGTGGTTCACCCGTTATGTGCTTAATACATTTTTTCAAACAAACAAGTGCACACGCTTTGACAAAATGTATAATCGGAACCATTCAGTAAAGTGTTAAAGTTCTGATGATAGGTTCTTGCTTGTCAGCATCTCAGAATGAAGAACACTATGAGTGTAGTGTGCACTTTTTCACTCTGGTTATCGGTGCACGCAACACAGAAAGCCCAGCTGAGTTTCCCGGACATGTATTTATTCACAGATCTATTCCCTTTCCATTTTGGTTGATGGTGCTATATGGATAGATGTATCGCACAAACATATACAGTTGAGGTCATAAGTTTGTATACACCTTGCTGAATGTGCAAAATTTAAATAATTTAGAAGAAAAAAAAGATTTTATTATTTCGCACTGCCCTGAATTAGCTATTTTACATAAGACATTTACATATAGTTCACAAGACGTAATAATAACTGAATTTATACAAATGAATGAATTCTTAATACTGTATTGTTATCTGGAAGATCTTTTTTATGTTTTGTGATAGTTGTTCATGAGTCCCTTGTTTGTCCTGAGCAGTTAAATTACCCACTGTTCTTCAGAAAAATTCTCCAGGTCCTGCACATTCTTTACTTTTCTAGCATCTTGTGCATATTTGAGCCCTTTCCAACAGCGGCTATGTGATGTTGAGATCCATCTGTTCACACTGAGGACAACTGAGGGACTCATACACGACTACTCTATTACAAAAGGTGCAAGCATTCACTGATTCTCAAGAAGACAACACGATATATTAAGAGGCAGGGGGGTGTACAATTTTGAACAGAACGATCAGTGTAAACCGTTAGCCCGCTGGTGTTGGTATTTGAATTCCCAACCTTCCTATCAGTAGGCCAACATCTTAACCACTGAGCTACCACTTCACTAAAAATAATCAAGCTTGAAATATCGCCATTACAGGTATTAAATCATGTGTGCAATTACAAAGTCAGTAATTATATTATTCTTAATAAATTTCACTATGTGATTAATGGCAATAATCTCTGCCCAGTATTCTGTGCTTTGCATATCCAATGAAGTAAAACACTCATGCACTTTTTTATAAATGGCACAAATTGTTAGTAAATAAGCCGTGCAGTGGTGAATTCCCAGACATCTAAGCAATATGGCTTTATAACACCTTCCCACCCCTACTAACAAAGCTGTGGAGAGAAGATATTAGCTGGCCTGTACACTCCTTTCTCTCTTCTTGCTAATGGTGATAAATTTGACTGAGAAAAACTCAATTCCAATCTGATGGCTCTGAATCCTCAGCGGAGTCCGAACACATGCTCACTGCCTTTCTGTGGCCTGTGTTTCTGTCACAGCATCAGATATAGGCTCTCGCCTGGACATATTTAACATGGCCATTGATTTCCCCTGCACTCCCCTCCTACATGCCTACAAACATAAGTCAAAGTCATTCATGAAATCTGCCTTTCTATAAAGTGGAATGCATTATGTTGCTTATCCTGCTTGGATCAATAAATGTAAGCAATGGACAAATTAATTGTTTGTGACATAAAAAGGTAGACCGCATGCGTTATTTGGAGTGTAGAGAGGGAAAGGGAGAGAAAAAGTTAAAAAAAAAAAAAAAAAAAGAGATATAGCAAAACCATGCAGGCTGGAGGAAGAAAAAAAGGCTTTAGATTAAGGTTATGTTAAATTAAAGAACATCGGCATTGCGTTGACATGCTTGGCCTTGGCAGGAGACCAGGCACAGAAACTTAAGATCAACAGAACATCATTGATTGGTGGTTTAGTGAACCACACTATATACACTATATGGCCAAATGTTTGTGGACACCTGACCATCACACCCATATGTGGGTCTTCCCCATACTGTTGCCACAAAGTACAATTTCCATTCACGGGCACTATGAAGCCCAAACATGTTCCAGTATGACACTGCTCCTGTGCACAAAGCACGGTCCTATAAAGACATGGTTTACCAAGGTTGACGTGGAAAAACTTGAGTGGCCTGCACAGAGCCCTGACCTCAACCCCACTGAACACTTTTGAGATTAACTGGAATGCAAACTGTGCCCCACGGTCTCCTCACTCTGACATCAGGGCCTGACTTCACTAATGATCCTGTAGCTAAACGGACAAACCCCCACAGCCACGTTCCAAAATCTATTGGAAAAGCTTCCCAGAAGAAAATGTTGTCACTGGTGGCAACATTGCAAGGAATCATGCAGATCAAATTAACAGGAAGTTCGGGGGGGTCGGGGGGGGTGGTGGTGGTAAATGTGCATTCATAGAATGTGTACAAACTGTAGTAAAGTAGGGATGGGAAAAAATTATGGAAATCCCGCCTACAGAACAAACTCTAAAACAGAATCATGTCCAGGAGTCGAAGCACATTTTCCGAGTCCACATTCGAATATTCTGGGCTCATAGCCAGAGTAGAGCTCACGATCACAGGTTTGCGTTCACATTAAAGAATTCCTTTTGAACCGTGTGTCGAGTGTGCAATACCATACATCACTTTTATGTACACAGGTTTGCAAAATGGTAAACACTAAATACATCCATTTGCTGTTTTAAAAATCATTTCCTGTTGTACACTCAAAAGAGGCAAAGAACAGAGCTTTTTGGATGGATGGCACTGCATCATACAAACGACGAGCTGTTCTCATGTAAGATTTGCACCTGTGCAGGTTGGCACGAAACGTGCGTTTCTCATGATGCTCTCAGTGCCAGCACTTGCACCATAAAGGTGAGTCAATTACAATGTTTGAATTGATAAAAGTCCGGTTTTATATATCAATAAATGATAATAACTCTTTCCTTGGGATCATGAAAGTTGAAACAGGAAGTGACAAGTTTAGTCTTATAAAGTTCACATTAATGGCATGTGGCCTCGAACATGGAGAGCAGCCGCTATTCTAAGGCTATGCTTAAATTAATTGCGGTAAACACATTAGCTAATAATCACTCTAGAAAACAACAGTGTGGGTTTATCTCAATATTGAGTCACATTTGCCTTAACTGTAATTATCAGTCCTAACTGTGATATTTCTGAATAAACACAGCTGTAAGTGTTTTACGTTCATTTGGAGAATGCCTCTGCTGCTTTCAAAGAGAATTGTACAACATGTTTATTTGGCATGTAGACATACAAGCTGCAATTGATTTCTTTTATGACTTTAATTAGGCATTATTAATATTTTCGCTCTGCAAATGTTTGCAGTACCTGTTGTTAGGAATGAGCTGATGTGGCGAAAGAGCACAGTGTAAGTGAAAGAGCATCGCGGTGCAGGGAAAAGGGAGGAGAGAAGGGAAGGGAAAGAGAAGGAAGGAAGGAAGGGAAAAGAACAAAGGGACAGAGAGCAAGGAAATACAAATAGAGATGGTACATCTGCTTCAAGTTGCTCGTGCTCTCTCCCTCCCTCTATAGAGCATTAAGATGGATAACAGCATGCCAGAGGGGCTCCCAGCAGAGAGCTGCAAAAATAGCAACTCACTCCTCCTTCAACACTTCTCTTTCCCCATCTCTCTTTTTCATTTCATCCCTCATTTCGCCTCTGTGTCTAACCTTTGGCCCCTTCTCTTTGTTATCCTGATCTCTCCCTCGTCCTGGCACTGGAAGCACTGTGCCAACAGCTGTAAAACACGTAGGTAGGTCGCGGCCTCTTGACCCTATCAACAGCCTTTTTAAGTATGCACTCCTCTGTCCTGTCTTCGTCTCATCGTCACACTCCTCACTGTGCAAACAAGAGCATACGAGAAGGTTAGACACAAAACAGAGGAGGTATGTTATATGTAAGACTCATCTCTGTATATGTGTGTGTGTGTGTGTGTGTGTGTGTGTGTGTGTGTGTGTGTGTGTGTGTGTGTGTGTGTGTGTGTGTATGTGTGAGGGAAAGCTCAGCTCAGCACAGGTGTCTCAAATAGGAGTGAGAATCAAACAAAGAGAACCAAAGGAAGCGAGAGAGAATCACTTCATGATCCTGCATGCCAGAATATAACACCACCTTTACTTCTCTCTATGGCTTGACTTGTTTTTAATTAACAATAGAGCGATTCAGAGCTTTGTTTTTCTTCTTTCTTTGCTCGGTTTGTTTTGTGTTGCCTGCCATTCATTGCCATGTCTGATTTGTAACATTAGAAAATGAGTAAGAAATGATGGAGAAGGTGGCAAGAAAACAAATCTGGAAAATGGACATGTAAACTCAAAAAAGTCCAGGAATCTAGATGAGCTAATGTTATTTTAAGGCTATGCCTACATTTCTTCACTGTTTTCCACTGCAGTAAAAAACATAAGCTAATCAGTCTAGAGAAGAAGATGCACAGTTTATCACGATGAGTGGCCACAAAATAACATCACTGAATGCCTTAATGATTAAATCAAAAATCTAAATCATAGGAAGTACTTCATCTGGTCTTTTTCCAATCTTCAGCTGTCCAGTATTAGTGAATCTGTTCCCACTCTAGCATCCTGTTCTTGACTTACAAGAGTTGAACTTAGTGTGGTGATCAACTGTTGTAGCCTGTCTGACGTGCAGTGCATTCTGAGATGCTTTTCTGTTCTGCATGGTGGTAAAGAGTGATTATTTCAGGGTGTTTTCAGACCTGTAGATCTGTGCTTTATTCCAAAATGGTGGCTTCAATTGTTACCATGTTGAATTTTCTCCTTGACTTGGTTCGGTTTCACAAGGGAACATTTCCAAAGGTAGCAAAATGTGCTTATGCAGGTCACATGTGAGTAAAAAAATGCATAGACAGCAGATCTGAGAGCTTATTGGCTTTCATTTTAGCTGTAGTTATTATAACGTATCAAATTGATATGGTCCACGGAGCGATTAAATCCCATCTCCTTGAGATGCTCGCTTAAACACCTTGTAAACCTCAGTGTTTTTGTGCATTTCTGAAAGTTGGTCAGAAAAACGTTGGACAGACCAAATTTCAATGAGGCACTTTACCTCGTTTTTGGTCCACGTTAAACCGTGATTTAGCAAAACAAACGCGATTTTTACGTAACGCAATTCCCATCATGCATTGCTGTACAGGTTGGTTCGTTAGATCGGATTGCTTTCTCACTACAAGCGAACCGCTCCAGAGTTCGCTTGCAATCGAGCTCAACTGTTTTGGTTCGGATCCGAGCACGATTGGCGTGTTCGTATATGTCGAAAAGAACCAAACCAAGCGAGAAAACGCACCAGGTTCTGAAACAAACACTCCAAAGAAGCCAGATGTGAAAACACCTGAAAGTGTGAAAGAGTTACTGCAGCCTTTGGTTAGCTCAAACCTCCACTGACATACATAATCAGCAAAGTCTTTGCTGAATCAATTATAGGTTGCATAAACTTTTATGATAATGAGTCTTTATTTACGACCTATACCTATGCACAGTGAAATTCTTTGCATACCCCAGCATGTCAGGAAGCTGGGGTCAGAGCACAGGGTCAGCCGTGATACAGCACCCCTGGAGCAGAGTGGGTTAAGGGCCTTGCTCAAGGGCCCAACAGTGGTAGGTAGCAGTGCTGGGGCTTGAACCCCCGACCTTCCAATCAGTAACCCAGAGCTTTAACCACCAAGCCACCACTGCCCCTTATAGTGCACAGATTATAGAAATTGTGGTTTTGTGATTTCAGTGGATTTCTATGGAATTTACACCTCACTCTAATTTGCCTCTCACGCAGCCTGTCTGGATTAAAACGCTTGTCAAAATGGAACTGAATGTGGTTTTGCTGCGATGCTTCCCTCAATGTTTGATGTGATTCGTCTAGTGTGAATTGGCCTTTAGAGTTGGGATGTAGCTGCACCCCTGCACTGGGACACTACTGTTCACTAATACCCAAATAAAGACTACAGATGGCCACTCCATATTGAGAGTACTGTACACTAATGCCCCACTAAATTCTACAACCACTTTGGGGAAAAAAAGGGTTTCTCAGGGGTTATTTGGATAGCTAATGATTTTCAAAGTGTCTACATTTAGAGACTACTGCAAATTAATGTGTGATGAACATAAAATGAATGTAAAAAAAAAAGACACTAAAAAGAACGCTTCAAGGTTATGCGGATTGGTAAGGGTTCTTAGCTTTCTAAAAGGGTCCTACTTGAAATACTTTCTGATAATGAAACACTCAATTTTAGGGTTCTACAACGAAAGATGTGTTGTCACAGAGAGACAACCAAAGAACAGCAAAAATCTAGCAAGGTTCCAGATTTATAAACTATTGTACATGAAAGTCATATTAAAAACAACAATGATAACAGAAAGATCGTTATACTTTTATGTCCAACTAATCACCACATAGTGACATTATGTAGGATGACTTTTGTGGATGTGTGTGTGGGTTAGAGAGACAGAGAGAGAGAGAGAGAGAGAGAGAGAGAGAGAGAGAGAGAGAGAGAGGACACCTGCACCAGATCAATAATGCATATGCAAAGATCATATCTCCACCCAGCCCTCTGTCAAGGTGAAAAGGGAGCAGAATAAAAGAACGAGAGAGAGAGACAGAGAGAGCGAGAGAGAAACAGGGGGTCGAGACATGGCCAGAGATGCAGACAGAAGGAGCAGAGTGGAGAAGTGGAGATGAGTGTGATGGGGAGAACATTACAGCCATCAGAAGTGTAGGTGACCTGTGCTGATGGCTGATGAGAATGAATCCTCACGTCTCCCTCCGCACACTCACTCACACACAGAAACACAACCAATCAAACTAAACTGGCCACAAAGTTAGAGAGGTTGCCATGGAGATGCGGGGACAAAGCTTTTTATTACTCTTTAAAGCATTGAACATGCAGCAACAAAGAGAGAGAGAAAGAGAGAGAGAGAGAGAGAGAGAGAGAGAGAGAGAGAGAGAGAGATACAGCTAGGTGGAGACAGACAGGCTGTCAGCAGTACTGAATCCAGGGCACTCAAAACTATTTATTATGGAGAGCCACAGAAATGAGGCCAAAACATCGCACATACTAATGCTGACTGATGTGTTATAAAACTCTCTCTCTCACTGTTGTTTCATGTTTTAAAAAGTAGACAGTATGTAATAAAAGACATACAGTGATCATTAGGTTTCATTATTAATGGGGGGGGGTAAGCTCACATTGGAGGGAATGTGTCATTTCTCATACTCAATAATATTTTATTTACTTCAGTAATAAAAATTATAAAACAAAAATATATATATTTTTTAAAATAACTGTGGATAGGCATAACAACAAAAAAAACAATATAAACGCAATTTTACCTTATTATATGCTCAATACAAAGCAAGTGCTAAGATTTTTACATTTACAGGAGGAAAAAATTAATAATAAAGAACAAAACAAAAATAACAATGCAGTATATACTGTAATGTAAACACCGTGCTGTACCTGCATTCGTTTCAAGTAATGTGTGCTTTTAGAATTTGACTTTTCTGGCCTTCCTTGCTGCAAAATCATTAATAATGTTGTCATATGAGATTTGACAACGTCATGGTTAATGGCGATCACAGCCAGACCGCTGAGACGCTCCTGTGACATGGCTGAGCTCCCGATGGTTTCTGTCGCTTCATTTTGCACCTCGAATAACAATCTTGATTGCGTCTGCCGTTAATACGTCGGCAGCATTAGCATAACAATCATGCCACGATCATTATTGTCTATAATGCTGTATAAAAACAAAATCATCATCATCACTGACATTCACACACAGTTCAGTCACACAGACACACCAACAGTGATGACTGATAAGTACGTTGTACTTTTTAATTTTATTAAAGAAAAAAAAATAATAAACTGGCGATAAGTGTCCTGTTGCGCTTAATACAGCACGCACTGCCACTTATCTGCACTAGGGGGCACCAACAAACCAATTTGACTAAACAAACTTTTATGAGGTAATAAAAGCCATGAGGAACGTTAAATCAGTTTCAGTGGGGTGGCACCCCAAATACGGTGACGCCCTAGACGGCTGCCTATGACACCTAATGGATTGACCGGCCCTGTGTGTGTCTGTGTGTGGGGTATGATTGTAAACAAACTGCCACATTCTCTCACAGGAATGCAACAGATGAACGACTCTGACCTTACATTCATTTCCAGTTCTCGCTCCATTCCTCTACGACTCCTCTCATAATCTCCAGACAGATTTGCTCATATCTTTATCAAACGTCTGAATTGTGCGGGTTGAACGAGTGCAGCACGCGTTATTGAAATCCCAGTCAGCGATCGATGTTCAAACCTACTTTAATTTCCTCGAGGCGTGTGAGGAGAATATCGGCTCTGAGCAGAACAGTTAAGGAATAGAAAAGGATACTTGAATAAATTGTGCTTCTGGCTTTCAGGAACTATTTTACCATTCAATACCAAATAATTCAGTCTCTATAGGCAGCACACAGACAACAATCATGCACCAGATCAGGGATATTTTGCTTGTTATATAGCTTTAGCTGATTAAACCAAGTTTCGCATGTAGCTTCTACGGAATTTGTTGAAACTGCCAGACATTTCTTCTTCAAACCCTTGGAATATTCATTTTGTCGGCAATAATTCCGAGGACTCAGTAATAAGCCTGTAATAGTTTGTGAATTTTCCAATAAAATATCCATTCAGACCACGTGGCCCCTGTGGTGTCCCAGGTTTGATAGAAAAGCATGAGACCCGACCCACTAATATCCAACCAAACAGCGTAAATTGGCAACCATAGCTGTTCATTCAGAAAGATCCACTACTCCTAGCTTAGTACTGTTGTTTGGATGTGGCTTTAGACAGAATACTAAAGGGAAAGACTTCACGCATTCAATTTGTAAGTTTCACTTAAAATTTCAAAACAGCTGGATCACATAACTTCCTTGAGATTTATGGACTATACCTTTAATGGAGATCTTGTAATCAACTTTAGTTACCATGCTAAAATAACCCAAGCCACCAGTAACACCAGGTAGTATTGTGGTGATCGGGACGAAACGGATTTTCTTGTGGTGGAAACATGTCCGGCATTAGGTCTGAAAAAGAGATGATAAGTGGGGTTTCGGGATGAAGGAAGACTTCCGACTCTATTTTATGATTCTGCTTTTAAGTCATGCTCACAACAGCAGCAACTTGCTTTTGGGTTTCAGTTGCTGTTATGCTTCTGTGGTTAGGCGCATATCAGTTTGGGGTTTGTGTGCGTGTGTGTGTGTGTGTGAAAATCTTGCTACATGTCCGTGTTTGTGTGGGTGTGTGTGTGCGTTTTGGCAGGCAGATCAAATAGAGTTTTTTGGGGGGGAGACAGACATGAAAGGGAAGCGGCTGTGAGTGTGTTTGATGTGCAGTGAGAGCAGTCTGCTGAACGGCTGCCAGCTCTCTATCAACAGCGCAACACATTGCCAATCGTCTGGGAGGAGGAAGGAGCGCGCCGTTGTGTGCTAATGTGTCTGTTTGTGTGTGACCTGATTAACAGGAGAACTCCAAAAGGGCCAGCACAATCGGCCTCTGTGTCTTTGCGGGATTGGCTTCTCTCCGTCTCTAAGCGTGGATGCATATGTGTGTGTATTTGAATTTCTTTTCTTTAGGGATGGTTTGAATTCATTTTGAAGTGCTTACTTCCAAAGACGTAGCCAGACTTAATAAAAGCCGGGATACAACCTGATGTTGAAGAACTAATAACTTCCTGTCACGTCGCATCTTGGGAGTACATATAGTATAATAATGAGTCTTTATTGGTCACGTATACATTACAGCATAGTGAAATTCTTTCCTTTGCATACCCCAGCATGTTAGGAAGCTGGGGTCAGAGCGCAGGGTCAGCCATGATACAGCGCCCTGGGAGCAGAGAGGGTTAAGGGCCTTGCTCAAGGATCAGGAGTGGCAGCCTGGCAGTGCTGGTGCTTGAACCCCCAACCATCCGATCAGTAAACCAGAGCCTTAACCGCTAAGCCACCACTACCACTATATACAGTTAGTAGGCAGCGCAGTCATGCAGTTGGTGTTTGTGCGCTGATGCCTGTGCACTGTATATTTGCGTAAATATGTGTAATATGTGCAATTAAGCGTATCGATCTGGTGTAAGTCACTGCACAACTAATCACACATTCTCAGTAGAGTTAAGAGGATTGATCTGAGGTCGTTGCAGCTAAAAGATGTTAAAAGTACAGTACGTGTGGGAGAACCAGAGCTGAGTTAAGAGCATTTGTGCAGAAGTGATTTGGAGCACTCAGGGAAAAGTGGCTTGGTGGACTAATGGACAAAATTACCACGAGATTCAAACACACACACACACACACACACACACACACACACACACACACACACATTGGTTTGTCTTCATATTCTCAGCGTACAATGGAGAACAGCAGTAGATTCACAGAGACACTGCTGTTTGTGCTTTGTGTACTCGCATGCAGTTGCATGACAGAAGAAATTATGTGTATGTGTGTGTGTGTGTGTGAGTGTGAGAGAGAGAGAGAGAGAGAGGGAGCAAAGGAAGATGGTGAAATCCTGAGGGAAATGCATCTCTCTCAGATCGCTCAGACATTGGTTGGCTGGCTCATGGAGGCTAGCACAGACGGGGATCATTAAGCCCCAATTTTCTAATCTGTCTCTTTACACCATTATTACACATTAGCCATCTTTCTCTCTCTCTCTTTCTCTCTCTCGCTCATACACACACACATCCCACAGTCTGCTCTATAAATCATCATTGGAGGCAAACCACTGGCCCTCCATCAGCTGAATAGCATCAGCACACTGACCAATTAGCAAAGCTTTCTGACCAATTCCCTTCAGCTTCATGCCACAAACTAATACTGTATGATTGATGTAACTAGTCTCTTGGGAGACACACTCCCTTTCTAGATATCCATGAGGCAGCAAAGCTTTAGGACTTGCTTTTCTTGGTCATAGCCCAACATTCCACAGGATGGCTATCCTACGTGTCCTGCAGGTCACATTGCTCATTTACATCTTTACAAATTAATGCTAAACATCTGCATGGTTTTATATTCAAATAAATGGTTATGGCAGTAATGGTTATGGCAGCACAATGTTACTTGACAAACTAAAGCTATGGACTATTCTAGATTTTTCTAGTTTACATCACATATATTTCAATAGCTCGGTTCCCTGGTGGACTATAGTGGCTAGCATGTGGTGCTCTCACCGTCGCCGCCCGGGTTCGATTCCTGGTCAGGGAACCGACCCCAGTCACTGGACGGTTGCACAAGCTAGTGCACTCTCAGTGCCAGTCGCAGAAAATGGGGAGGGTTGCGTCAGGAAAGGCATCTGGTGCAATACTTATGCCAAAATCAAAACATGCGGACGGGTGAGCCACTGCGGCGACCCCGAACGTGAGCGACCGAAAGAGGAAAATAAAAAGAAAAATTTCAATAGCTCAAATTTCACATGAGAACCATATTATATACTATAAGAACAAACTGGAAGGTCTGTCAATTTAACAACCCCTCCTAAAAAGTCAGCCTATGAAATCTGATACACTGCTAATGACAATAACCACAGTAACAGAGGATAATTTCTGCATTTGTAATGGATATTAAAAGATTTGAGAAATTGGAGATGGAGATTATGTATAGGTATCCAGACAAGTATGCATACAACAGCTGGGCACACATATGTATGCACTGTTACACTTTACGTATAACACACACACAAACACACATACACACACACAGCTGAGAAAAAGTAGCTTTTTATATCCTATAACACATCCTGTTTGTGCCTCTGTCGCTCATAAACACATACTCTCTCTCTCACTCTCTCTCTCTCTGTCTCTGTTGTCTTTCTCCTACATCCCCCAGGAGCTCCTCTAAAGAGCACTGTGTATATCTGTGTGCGTGTGTATGTGTGTGTGTTAGAATGCCTGGCACAGGCGGAGGTGGGATGTTGCTCTGAAAGTCTGCTTCCTCTCTAGTGCATTCGCGCTGCGCTGTAACCTGAGCCTCCACACCTCAGCGCCTCTCCACAAACGCTTAACACACAGAGTCAAGCACACTTATTAGCAATTACCTTTTTCCCCATGTGTATGCATGTTTTTTTTTCTGTGCTTCAGCATTTCTATTCCGCTGCTATTCCAGACAATGTACAATCTGCAGAAACCAATGTCACTAATTAAATGCTTAAGTCAGGCATTAATGAAAAGGTAAACAGCTACAGAGCAGCCTAATAACTCACAGAGCTATTTAAAAGCAACGATAAGGTTAATTCATATGATATTTGTTGCTAATTACGGCACAATGTTGTGAAAGGAGTGTGGCTTTTAATTAGGTTTTTCTTTTGCATATAAATTATTATTCATTTTGAGGAGCTGAGTTCTGTGAAACAGCTACACTAATAAAGTGTGTGTGTGTGCGTGTGTGTGTGTGTGTGTGTGTCTGTCTGCAGATCAAAGGTTTCTCTTTCTGCTCATATTCAAACTCCTCATCCTTTTTCTGTTACAAAAGTTCTTCACAGAGCAGGGCACAAAAGAAAAAAAAGGAGAATGAAATATAAGGTCTTATTTGGTTTCAAAAGCCTTTGTAAGGGTAGAGGACATTTGTTTCTTTTCAGTTCTACGCCTGTTTCACTACATTTCACTGTAGCAACATTCCATCAATGTATATATGAAGAAAAGCATAATTTTAGGAAAAAACAATACACACAAAAAGTAAATACTGTATTCAAATGCCCATAATTTCTTTGTATACTAGAACACTAGATAATTCTAGAATACTATCTAGATAACATATGTCACATTGTAATTAAAAGTCAACCAACTATATGAAATGGTGTTAGGAAATGAGTGATGCACTCACACCGCTGTAGAACTTGGAACATTAAAAAAAAAATTATTAGTTGGCTCAACGACCATTACGTATAAATACGAATAGATTCATTTCAAAAACATACATTTTTTATAAAAACATTTTAGCTTTACTTAACATACGTTAATGTCCATCCATCCATCCATCTTCTATACCGCTTATCCTTTTCAGGGTCACGGGTAACCCGGACCCTATCCCAGAGAGCATTGGGCATATACATTAACGTGTGCAACACAAAAAAATATTAATTACAAGGTATGCATAAAGTGAATTAAAAAAATGAATGAAAAGTAGTCAAGTCAACTATAATTACAGTAAGCTTAAGGTTAAAAAACATTAACATAGAAAAACTTGGGGCCATTTTCTCAAGTGCAACGCGATGAAGACGGTGAAAACATTTTCAGGTAAGCTGTCTTTAAATAAACTAAGTAAAATATTTTAGATTTTAACATCAATTAACACTCGTTTATTGTGTTTGTGGTCAAGGAGGTAGTTTTTTAACTGAATATTTGAATTACTATGAATGTTAGTACTTCAACCATTAGAAACTTGTTAAATACTTAGGAATATTTAGTTTAAAAAAGGATGCATTGAGTTTCTGCAAGTGTTTCATGAGTGCATCGAGTAACAAGAACTTTTTTTTTTCCAGAGTCGTATTGCAGTCTCTTAGTACAAAACATATTCCTTTTTGTACTAATTGTCTGAAAACTTTTTTGTAAACTTGTGTTAAATGAAGTGATATTTTTTTCTTATTGAGCTGTGCTCAATTCATAATGTTTAACCATAGTATTGCAACCTCTGTCCAAAAATATAGTAAAAAAATATGCTTTATTTTGTGCTAATTGTGTTGTCTATTTTACAATATTGAATGTTCGGGAGCAGTGCAGTAAGCAGACTAGTTTTATTAAATAGTTAGGTTCAACTAAATTACTTACCTTGTGTTCATGTAAAATAAGCTACATAAATAGCTTAAATGTTAATTTGAATCAACTTGCAATTACATGCTAGATTCTATTGGTTACTTTTTTTTAAGCAATGAATGTTGAGTGAACTCATTTATGTATACATAAAGGTTTTCTTGTTGATTTTACTTAAAATTACTTCAAGTTGAATTTACTTTAAAAAAGTATGAAGCAAAAATGGTGCATATATATATATATATATATATATATATATATATATATATATATATATATATATATATATATATATAAAGTAAACCCAATACATCATTTTTTCAGTGTACCAGCAGTAGACTTCCAGGAATGGCATGCCGCTAAGTAATACCCACAAGTAAAAGACATTCTGTGTAGAGTCATTTTATGTTAGGGGCCAGGAAGTCAACCTGTAGGCTGATGTGTATTTAGACAAAGGAGCTCATCATGCCTTCCCTTTATGGCATCTATCCAGTACAAATAAAACCTGCATGCTATTAACAAGGAATTATCAGTGGGTTCCACCTCAATGAATGCTGAAAGGTCAATTGATTGGTTAACAAAAGTGGGTGATATGACTTTGGTGAGTTCAACCAGCAGGTCACTCTGGAGTTTTCAGAGAGCCCTATTTTAGTTTAGTATCATGCATTGGATCATAAGGGGAGGTCTTAAAGGTACAAGAAGAGTGAGATCCTGCACCAGGCTCTTGGCAGAGCATGGTGGTCAAAGGCACCTTGATCCATTTTTGAGGTAGTGAGAAGTTTATGAGCTTCCAGAGAGACTCTATCAAAGGCCCTTGCATTCGAGTGCCTCCTGGACTGCTGGTCCTAATTCTCAGCATTCACTTCACTCCCAAACCCACAGACACAGAACAGCTGGCCAAATCTTCCCATCCATTTGTGACAACCAATCTATTCAGGTAGGAAGCTGCAAAAGCGTTCTTACCACTAGCAAGAGCAGAGGGCTAGCAGACCAAAAGCAGGACTCTGTTGTCTGACTGCTGTGAAATCAGCACACAGAGACATCTGAACCTGAGACGGTTTCCCTAGGATGGCCAATGCTGAGGCAGCAGACATATAGCTGGTGTTCCTCCATGGTTTTCAAGGACCTTAAACACTGGCTGCATGAGCCTGATTCCTGCAGCATGGCTCATTAGTCACTCAGAGCCAAAACTGTGTACAGTGTATCTCCAGCCAGTGACGGAAGTGTCTGTGCTGATTGTTTCAGATGGAACATGGCTCCCAAACAGACCCCTAGCTGAGAGGAGAGTGTGTCTCTGTCTGTCGTATTTAGTATAACCAACTTCTAAAATTTTCTTAATTCCAATAGGTCCAAGGGAATGACAGCTGCAACGGTGGTTAGC